>NC_091182.1:6086971-6201167 GCF_040958095.1 Procambarus clarkii | reverse complement strand
CAGAACACAAAAAATGGTATAAATTGGATAAGTTTAAATTTAGGAAAGATGTGGGTAAATACTGGATCACTAACAGGGTTGTTGATATGTGGAACCCATTACCGTGTAACGTGGTGGAGGTGGGGTCCCTTGAATGTTTTAAGCGTTCGTTGGACATGTATATGAGTGGGATTGGGTGGTTGTAAATAGGACCTGCCTCATATGGGCCAATAGGACAACTGCAGGTACCTCTATTCTTATGGTCTTATTTAAAGTTCAAACTATTTTCACAACACTTGATTCTTTCCTAGTCTCAACCTTTTCCACTAATTTATCCTTATTCTCCTCATTTGGTTCATCTTTATTTTCGTTGTGTCCGTTATGTTTCCTTAGTTTATCATTGCTAGTGATACAATAAATGTAAATGAGGCAAACATGAGGTGGGTATGGGGCCCACAACCCCCCCATAGGATAAATATGGGGTCCACTACCATCCACAGGATGGGTATGGGGTCCACTACCACCCTGTAGGATAGGTATGGAGTCCACTAACACCCGTAGGATGGGTATGGGGTCCATTACAGTAGGGTAAATGGAGACTAGAACCGTGTGCAAACAACTGAGCAGGTGAGCCTATTGGGCCCCCTGCTCAGGTGTTGCACATGGCTCTAGTCTCATGAGGTGCAGGGAGGGGGGTCGCCGGGAGCACACACATGTGGTTTTGCAGCCCGTTGTGGGTCGCGAGAGGGTGTCTCCGCACACCCGCTCATGGTCTTGTGGGGCGTTGTGGGTCGCGGGGGAGGTAAAATGTGTTAGTATAGGTACAGGTGTGCAAGAGGAGTATTTGTAAGTTGAAAGTGTATATTTAGGTAACGTAGAGTTAAGCAGCATTTGTGGATTTATAGGCTATTAAACACATTGCTCTGTATGACTAACCATCCTGCGAGATGGGGACTTGTATTACCACTGCTACCTTATTCAATCTTGTGTTGATGATATCCTCAAAATGCATCCGGAGTCTGCCAGTGCAGAGCGCTTATCACATGCCTCTGTATGACTAACCATCGTGTGTGATGGGGATTTTTTAGCATCACCTAGTTAGCTTTTTTGACACTGTGCTCCACTTCATATAGTCTAGGGTAGCTGCCCTAATGCAGATGTACCTAATGTGTTAATAAAAAGAAAAAGTTAAATAAGTGTCGTCACTATCCTGGTTGTGAGTTAGACGTGTAGGCCTACCCTCCACATGGATTTACTACTAAATGGGTACAGGCGGCTTTAAGGAGTTCACAACCTAACAGTGATATATACCATCTAACTACTGGAAGCTTCCCCCTCCGGCCCGTTGGCAGTCGTGAGAGGGGCTTTGGTGGACGGCTGCCGGAGTGTGATGCTCCGTGGGGCAGTCCTCTGTCCCTTTTCTGGCCTTGCACTTCCTGCTGCTGTCTTCTCTAATTGTGCCCGATCTCTTTTCCTTTCCTTATGTTTCGTTTTCTCCCCCCCTCTTCTCCTATCTGCTTGTCGTTTCCTGCCGAGCCTTTTGCTTGTTTTGGATTATTTCTTTGGACTCCTTCTATTTTGACGCCCTGGGTGCTTGAGGAGGCATACTCTTGCACCCGTTAGAACTGTAGTACCCAACGTCTCGAGCGAGGGGAACCTTTTCTTGTCAATCCCCTTTCGTCGCTGAACCTGATCTCGACGGACTGACGGTTCTTAAGGTGGCGTTTGTGGGGCGTATACTCACGACGCACCCCTAGGGGGCCCCGGCATGATCGGCGATAGCTTCATGTTGGGTGTCCTGCCTCTAATTGTGGCTCCATGGTGGGCATGGGGGCACATTCGTAGATGAATTTCTTTCTCTTTGTCTCTATGTCGTTGAATGTTTCCGTTGTACCCTCTCAGGCTCGTGGGTGGGCGACCAAGCCCCCGAGTCGGCCTTGTCGGAAAATCCGACACCATTTAATATCATACAGATAATAGCTGTATTACCAACAAGTTACCCATAGAAAACGTAACTTGTAGTGGAATTTCCGTCTAAAGAAAATGGGATATCATCACCACATACTATTATAATTCACCAGCTATTCTGCTGGGAATTATTCTTAAATACATTAGTCTTTGGACTTTACCATCATAAAAACATCTTATATAAATTAACTTAATTATCAATATTAAAGTAGAGTAAATGTGACCCTTCTATCACTTATTGACATCTGGACAAGTAGGCCAGGCGTCAGGGAGGAAGGAGGGAGCCATTGTTGTGTCACCTCCGAGACGTGTGGAGCAAATTCGGCTCCTATCATTCTGGACAATGTTGGCCAGTAACGTCAATAGTATGGAGTGTTAAACAGCCATTGTGTATACGAGACCAGAGGCACACGGGAGCAAATACGGCTCCTGTTAATTTTACTTGGACGTAGTGTTATGGAAACCAAAGGTACCATCTCCAACACGATGTCTACAATTCAAGTTAAGTGTCTATCCGAAACCCGTTTATCATTCATTTATGGCCATTAATGTCAGGATATAGGGTGACCCGGTTAGATCGCGAAATCGCCTCAAACTAAAGGTAATTAAGCCAGGTCTTCATGTTCCATGTACTGTATAGTGTTTTCTCTGATATACTTGTCATATATAGGATTCTGGCTTCACAGCTAGCGCACTTTTGACAGGTCAAGACGAGGAAGCAAGATTTGTGCACCAGTTACTGGGTGATATGGAAGCTACCTCAAAGAGGATAATTTGGTGTCTACACCCTAGTTATACCTGGTGGACTAACCTGCTGTACTATAAGATAAGGAACCTCTTCAATGTATGTAGTTACTGTAGTTTCATTGGCTGCATATATATTAATTTAATAACCCCCCCCTAATGTGTAGAGGATCGATTTGTGAGATTATGAGATTATTGCAGAAATACAGTCCACTTATCATTATACAAATTGCTATCGAAGTATATAAATTAACGTAAATATAAATTCTATATATATATTCATATAAATTAAATAAATATAAATCTCACAGGTCGGTTCCCACAGGCCTGTATTGGAAGACCAGGCTCTGTAGCTCCCGCTGCGTTGGGCCCCGACCTTGCTCCTCCTTTGACCGTCCTGACTTCTTCCCCCAGCTCCCCTCCCTCCTCTGTGGTTGGGTCGAGCCTCCAGCCCCCGGTGGTGACCACTTCGTCCCCTGGTGCGGCTAATCTCTCGTTGTGACTACTGCGCCTTTTGATCCCTCTCTCTCTAGGGGTTCTCAACGCCGTTCGCGCCCCAGCCGCACTCGCTCGATTCCTTCCCGTGCTGATGCGTATCAGGCCTTGTTTGGTCCTGCTTCATGGGCCAAATACTTTGATCTCCTCCCTCTTGATTCTGCGCCTCCTGGGCGATTTCTCCCTCCATCGGCATCTTGTAGATTCCGTGGTTGCGTCTGTTACTTTCAACTCCACTCGTCTCGATACACGTGTCGTTGCTGCTCCTTCTCAGGATGCAACTTCTGCTTGGCTGCCTATCTTGCCCTGGCGAGATCCCTGTTCGGGTCTCCAAGAACGTTCAGATGAATGCCAGTGTTGGCACAATTCTCCCTCCACACCCATGTTGCCAACCGGTGTTCGGAATCTGCAGGATTGCCACGATGATATTCGGCATATCCTTGATGCCCAGGGCCATTCTGTCCTCCAGGTTGACTCGTTTACTCGTCCTACTCGTGGTCGTCACCGTCAACCCCTTCGCGTTGTGAAGATCACCTTTGATGGTAGGACCCTTCCATCCTCTGTCATTCTTGCTGGTGCTAGATGCTCTGTCCAGGAGTATATTCCTTCTCCTCGACTTTGTAACAAGTGCTGGAGGTTTGGGCATGGTGCCCTAAGCTGCTCTGGGACACTCTCTCTCTGTCCTTTGTGTGGGGGTGAAGGTCACTAAGTAGGAGTGCACTTCTCCCCAAGCTCGCTGCCTCAACTGCGGTGAGGCCCATCCTACCTTCTCCCGTGCCTGTGTCCATTACGAGCTTGAGGCAGCTGTCCTCAACCTGAAGCACCGGGAGCGTTTATCTTTTCCTGAGGCGAGGCGCCAGGTTCGCCGGCTCCCGCCTTATACTAACATCTCTTATGCTCGCGTGTTGCGCTCTTCCTCTCCTCGTCCTTCCCCCCTTCCTCAGACTCAAAACCGTTTCCGGGCCTTGGACCCTGATATGCCCACTGCCCACTCCTCTGTCCCTTTGTGTTCTGTCCTGAGGGGTCTTCCTCCTGGTCCTCTGTCTGGGGTTTCCCTTCTTTCTACCCGGTCTGTCATGTCTCCTGTGTCTTCTTCCTCGACCCCCTCCGATCCTCCTTACCGTCCTCTTCCTCCATCTATCGGCTCTCCCCGCCGCCTGTCGGTGCAGGCGGATGTCCATCGCTCTCCTAACGGCCGTCGTGTGTGCTCTCGTTCAGCTTCTCCTGTTGAGACACTGGAATCCGTTGCCCGGTACGTAGTTGCTGGGACACCAGTCTCTTTAAGTCAGAAGCGTAAGCCTGGCTCCTCTCCTTCCTCCTCCCCGGCGGGTAAGAAGGCTTCGCTTTCTTCCTCAGCGCCTACTTCTGGCTCTGTTGCTCCTTCCCCTCCCGTTTCAGTGATTGCGCCCCCTGTTCCTGCTATGGAGGTTTCTTTGGCCCCTGCTTCCCTTTCGGTTGCTGCTCTTGCTGGGGTGCGCTCCCCTCTTTCTACTCCCCCTCTTCCTGCTGCTGTCCTTGACTGCTCCTCTCCGTTGTCTCCTCCTCTTCCTCCTCCTCCTCCTCCTCCTCCATACCCCGCCAACCCACCTCTGATCTGTTCTCCCGTTTCCTTCCCTCCGTCTTTGCTCAGTTTACCCATGCCTCCTAACCCTGACTTTGCTGACCCTGATCCCGACCCTGATATTCTTTAACGTACTCTGTTGCTCTTTCGCCTTTGTTTCTTCCTTGTTCTCTGTTTTTGTCCTTTCTCTTCTCGGTTGTCCATTCTTCAATGGAACGTTCGAGGTTATTACGCCAATTTCCTCGAACTCCAACTTCTGATTTCGCGGTTTTCGCCCCTTTGTGTCTGTCTCCAGGAGCCGATGCTTGGTGCTCGTCCTGGTCGTTTTCGTGGCTATTCCTTTCTCTACCCCCCCCCCCAGCCGTTGCTGGGGTTTCTAATTCTTCTGCTCATTTGATTCGTGCTGATGTTCCCTTTGTTCCTTTACTTTTTCCTTCGCCTCTCCATTGTTCTGCTGCTCGTGTCTTTGTGGGGAAATGGTACACAGTTTGTTCCATTTATCTCCCCCCGAGTGTCCCGCTCTTTCTTTCTGATTTGAAACACCACCTAGACTCCTTGCCGGAGCCTGTGCTCCTGCTGGGTGACTTCAATTGTCGTCATTCTCTTTGGGGTGACGTTCTGACGAATACCCGGGGTCGCCTTCTTGAGCCGTTTCTCTCTTATTCCCTGTCTCTTCTGAATTCTGGTGAGCCCACTCATTTGGAGTCTCGGACTCGCACCCTTTCTTGTCTTGATCTTTCTCTCTGCTCTTCTTCTCTTTACTTAGATTTCACGTGGCAGGTTCTTGATGACCTCCATGGAAGTGATCATTTCCCCATCCTTGTTTCCTTTTTCTTGTTTCGCCCTTCCCTCTCTTTCCCTAGGTGGCAGTTTGCTAAGGCGGACTGGACCCTATTTACCCTCAGTGCTACTCTCTCTGACCTCTCCCTTCTGCCTCTCTCTCGCGCTCTCCTCCTTTTTCATGACACTGTCTTCAACACTGCCCTCCGCTCTATTCCTCGCTTTTCCTCTCGGGGTCCACGGAAGTGCGTTCCCTGGTGGAATGCGGACTGTGCTCGGGCTGTCCGCTGTAAGCGTGCAGCCTGGAAGAGGCACCGCCGTAGGCAGACGACCGATTCTTTTCTTTTCTTTCGGAAAACGAGTGCGGTGGCCCGTAGGGCCATCCGTACGGCTAAACGTTAATGTTGGGCATCTTATGTCTCAACAATTACGTCCGAAACCCCTCTGACCCAGATCTGGAAGCGTATCCGCAAGATAGCGGGCAAGTTCGTTCCCGATGTTTCACCGGTCCTTCACCTCCATGATATTCTTGTGGCGGACCCGTTGCAGGTCGCTTCCGAATTGGGTTCCCACTTTTCTTCTGTTAGCTCTGGTCTTCATCTTCCCCAATCTTTCCTTCTTCGTAAACCTGTCCTTGAGTCTCGTCCTTTAGAGTTCTGCACTCATCTTCAGCTTCCCTATAATGATCCCTTCTCTCTCTCTGAACTTCGTTCTGCCCTGGCCTTCTGCGGTTCTACGGCGGCGGGCTCCGATGGTATTCATTATGAGATGCTTCGCCATCTCCCTCCGTGCACGTCTCAGTATTTACTGAGTCTGTATAATCGGATCTGGGAGTCGTCGTCAGTCCCTGAGGACTGGCTCGATGCCGTTGTCCTCCCTGTTCGCAAACCGGGGTCTCTGGGTACTTCCCCTAAGGACTTTCGCCCTATTGCTCTCACAAGTTGTGTCTGCAAACTCTTTGAACGTATGGTTAACGTTCGTCTGATGTGGTTCCTGGAACACCATCACCTCCTCTCCCCTTCTCAATTTGGTTTCCGCAAGTACCGCAGCACGACAGATGTCCTGGTGAACTTGGAGGTCTATATTCGTACTGCTTTTGCTGCGAAGACCTCCGTTGTTGCCGTCCTTTTTGACCTGGAAAAGGCTTACGACACCACTTGGCGTTATCATATCCTATCTCAACTTCATTCTTTTGGCCTTCGTGGTCATCCCCCTCTCTTTCTCCGCAGCTTCCTCTCTCGTCGTTCCTTTCGGGTGCGCCTTGGTACCGCTCTCTCTGCCTCTTTTTAGCAATACGAAGGTGTGCCCCAGGGTAGTGTTCTGAGCACTACTCTCTTTCTGGTTGCCCTCAATGGTCTTCTTTCCTCTCTTCCTTCTGGTGTCTTCTCCGCCCTCTATGTCGATGATCTTACCCTTTGCTGTCAGGGTGATGATTCGCCTCTCCTTCAGCGCCGCTTCAACTTGCAATTGATGCCGTGTCGTCTTGGGCCACCGATCATGGCTTCAAGTTCTCTACTTCTAAAACTTGTGCCATGACTTTTACGCGGAAACGGGTCGTTCTTCGTCCCTCTTTGTCACTTTATCGTCATCCCCTTGAATACAAAGATCCGCAAAGCTTTTGGGGTTATTCCTTGACACTCGTTTGTCCTTGGTCTCCCCATATCTCTTACCTCCGTGTTGAGTGCTCTAAGGCCCTTACCCTCCTTCGGGTCTTGTCCCATACTTCTTGGGGGGCAGATAGGCGCACTCTCCTTGCTTTACATTCCTCTCTCGTCCTGTCTAAGCTCGATTATGGTTGCCCTGCTTACTCGTCTGCTTCTCCTTCTACTCTTCGCCGTCTTGATGCTTTGCACCATACTGGGTTGCGCCTCAGTCTGGTGCCTTTCGTTCGACTCCCATCCTTAGCTTGTATGTTGACACTGGCTTCTTATCTCTCCAGGACCGCCGTGATCGCTACTGTCTTCGCTATCTTGCGCGGTCCTTGCAACATCCTTCCTCTCGCCTCTGTCGTGCTTTAACTTTTACCCTCCTGCGGTTCCTGTTCCTCTTCACCACCTCCCTCTTTCTGTCCGTTTATCTCGCCTACAGGATTCTCTTTCCGTTCGTATTTCTGATGTTTCTCCTCGTGTTGTTCCTTCTTTGCCCCCGTGGAGGGTACCTCTTCCGCGGTTTTGTACATCCTTGACCCGTATCACTAAAGCTTTTACCCCTCCTACGTTCTAAAACGCCTTTTCCTCGAGCACTTTTCTTCTCACTCCCGCTCCGTTTCTGTCTTCACCGATGGGTCTAAGTCAGCGGACGGTGTTGGCTACTCTGTTGTTTTTCCTGATCGCACTTATATGTGTCGCTTACCTTCGGAGACTAGCATCTTTTCAGCGGTACTTTATGCTATTCTCTATGCTCTTCGTCTCTGCTTTCTCGTTGTCAGTCTTCCTTTGTAGTTGTTGTTGACTCTCGTAGTGCCCTCATGGCTCTCGGGTCCTTTAATCCGGTTCATCCAATAGTTGTCGAGATCCAGCATTGGCTGTTTCTTGTTCACAGTAAATTTAAGTCGGTTGAGTTTTGTTGGGTTCCCAGCCATATTGGTGTGTCCTTTAAATGAGCGTGCGGATGCTGCCGCCAAGGAAGCTGTCCGCTCTTGTCCCATCTCTCGTAAAGGCATTCCATATTCCGACTTTTACCCGGTTATCCATTCCTCAGTCCTTACCCGTTGGCAGGCTTCTTGGTTGTCTGTTACTAGTAACAAGCTACGTACTCTTAAATGTTGTGTTTCCTCGTGGCCGTCCTCCTTCCACCGTAACCGGCGGTGGGAAACAGCTCTGGCGAGGTTGCGTATTGCCATACTCGCTTAACCCATGGTCACTTGATGGAGCGCCGCCCTGCTCCTTATTGTCCTATTTGCATTGTCCCTCTTACGGTCGTGCATGTCCTTCTTGAATGTCCTGACTTCCAGGACGAGCGTGTGTCTTGCTTTCTGACCGCCCCTCGCGGTCACCTGTCCCTCGATAGAATTCTTGGTGACTCGGATACTTTGATATCGTTCGCCTTATGCGTTTTTGTTCTCGTATTGGCATCCTTGGTGATATTTAGTGACCTTTGATTATTTTGCGCATTTGATGGTGCTACACAGCCTTCCCGGTTTGGTGCCTTCTTTTGATAATTACTTACTTACTTACTGGAAGCTTTCACCTAGGTTTCAAAGTGGTGAGCAGTGCGATTTGACCAGATATCTGGATAAACAATGACTATATTTTTGAATTGGCGCCTTGATTAGTGGGGAAGTGGCTGTCTCCCCTTACCTCACACCCTGTCAGACTCCTAAGTAGGTACCCTGGGCGCTGAAATTTTAGCCCCTATTGCCTCATTCCCTAAAGCTGTATTTCCCTTGTACAGCCTGGACACGGTGGCACGAACGAACTCGCATACCGCTGTACCGATGTCTCAGTGATTGGTGGTACCAGTGCAGTGTTACATACAGTGTAGAGGACTAAGTTTGTTGTGTGTGTGTGTGTGTGTGTGTGTGTGTGTGTGTGTGTGTGTGTGTGTGTGTAGTGTGTGTGTGTGTGTGTGTGTGTGTGTGTGTGTGTGTGTGTGTGTGTGTGTGGTGTGTGGATAAAGTAGGTATCATTGTGGCACTCTCATAGCACCTGCCACTCCAGTCAAAAACCACACTACCAGTGCAGTACCCACAGCAGCGTTGCCAGCTGAACGTGAATACACCTACGTTTGCTTGTATGGTGTCTGAACTATACATATTGTCTCTGCACTATGATTAGTAGCCGCTGTTGTTCTGGGTTCAAGCTGTAGCCTGAAGTGCTACTCTGTGATAGCTGGCGTGTCTTGTCACTTCATGTTGTGACTCTGGCAACTTTGGTCACTTTCCTCCCAGCCTTCTGGGGACACCCACAGTGACCCTTCCCAAAATGCTTCAGACGCATTTGCGTACACTTCGGCCACCAACCCGCATGGCGTACAGTATGGCCAAGTACTCCATCCCACTACAGCCGTGTATGAGGAGGACACCAGCTCAAGTAATGAAGCAGCCTCGGATGGTAATTAAACTGTACACAAAGGCCGGAATACCTTACGCAATGAGAAACAGTTAACCGAAAGCCAATAATTCTGTCAAGACTACCGATGTCAACCCCACAAAGGGGGGGGGGGGCGGACCACGACCTACTCTAGTGCCCCGTAATAAATGTCAGGCTGGTATTTCCATCTGATGGATCCAGTGATGGGAGATACTCTTGGATGAGACGTGACCTCCCTGGTGCTTTCGTTGACCCCATTGACCATATAATCCATGGACACGCGCCACCCTTCACCTATGTCGCTAGGTCCAAGAAAATTCCATCTTGGCCCTACTCCAAGGTCAAGTGGGTGGCATCTCATTCAGTACAGCAGACTCTGCGAGGTCCAGAAGATACAAAGAGTATTTTGTCACATACTACCCTCATGACTTGACATCGCCCATGCGAAAGAACTACCAGGTGTGTACAGTGCAAGACGCATCAAGTCTGGAGGGAAGCCACTAAACAGGATTGTCATCATCTGGGACAACGAGGCGCCGCCCTCCAGTTATCACACGTTCCTATGCCCCTACTGACCAGCCTGTCCCATAACGTCCTGGATGTCCTCAGCTGTCATGTGTTTTAATTGTCAACACTTTGGTCACATAGTCAAGCACTGTCAATCTTCAGTGACCTGTGCCTTCTGTGCAGACAATCATCTCACTAAAGAATGCCCCAATAAAGACCACGCCCTTGGGACCGATGAGACCACATCCTCAGCCACCAAGCACAAGTGTTTCCAGGTGGTTGCGGGAGGGTGTGACCGCCTGGCACAAGGACTGTGACAAGCGGCCTCCCCCGCACAGCACAGTGGGGCAGCCCCCCCACCTCCCCAGTCAACCCCTCCATCCGGGATGATCCCACCACTACACAAGCCTGGCACAGCTCGTGGATGACCCCACCACCGTTCCTGACACCAACAGCCTTTCAACCTTCCCTCGCCTACCTGGAAGCCTGATGCCAGCCTACAGAGGGAGGTGTTAGAACTTCCAGCTCGCATGAGTAAAATAGCAATTACAGTCAATAAGCTGCAAGAAACACTCACGAAGATTGAAACTGGTCTCATCAGCATTTATGCTAAGATCCACATGGACAACCTGAGACAGTATTCAAGCGATCCTCTCGACATCCCGAGGAGTGAAGTGAACGTCCAAGTCTCTAGTGAAATGCCTTCCAGTGATGTAAGTGTTGACACGTCTCAAGCAAGTATTGACTTCACCTCCAGTGCTGTAAGTACCGCTGTGGTGAGTGAAACATATGAAAAACCGAGTGTCTTAACTGTAATTAGCAAATGCGTTCAAGAACTCTTTCCAAACAATACCGCTTGTGTCCCTATGAATCCTGATGAACATGAAATGATTGTACAAGCTAGGAAAGGTGCAGGCAACCAGCTGACCTAGAAACAGATGAAAGACCTCTTTGCCATTGATGACTGTCAACAATTGTCACTTGAACACAATAGTCTGCAGTTGTGAACCTTGTAAACGCTTCTCTTTCGTCAGGTTTATGAATACAATTAACCCACAACCAACTCACTCTTAAATTCTCACGTGGAATGTGAGAAGCGTGTGAAGGAGGCTGTTTGAATCTAATGATGTACGCTGTTACCAACAACATTGATGTACTGTGCCTGCATAAATCATACACGGCAACCACAAAAAATAAACCCCACCCAACTCTCAGGCTATGTAGTTTTCTCAAATGTTGGTTCATATGATGTCGGTATCTTGATGTATGTTAAAAGTAACCTAGTGTGTAAACATGTTAAAAATCACAAGAGTGACGACTCATATTATCAGCAGTTTCAGATTACTACAGCGATCGGCTTTATATCTCAGTAAATGTATATGCAAGGTGCGATCAAATGGTGGAAGCTTCTCTTCCAAAAATCACCAGCAGCACCAGATAATATGTCACAATGGTGACATATTATCAGTATTATTATTACAATAATATATGTTACACACACAGACTAACCTCAAAGAAGACCCCCCCCCCTAAAGTGTCATAGGAAGATGGTTCTAACATGAATAGAATTTACAGTTATTGCTTAATAGAATTTATTCACATATAATCATAGAGATCCATAAGTCACTGATTCTCTCATTTAATAATGTATTCTGGTCCTTCGAGCTATCTTAGATTTAATCATTGCTTTGCATTTATAGAATTATACATTTTATTAGTATTAAACTAGAGCCAGATTTCCCCACACTTCTGGCTTCTGTCATTCTTTCTGGTGCAGGCTATCTGTCCAGAAGTACATGTCTCTCTCACCCGGCTATGTAATAAGTGCTGGAGGTTTAGGCATGAAGCCCTCCACTGCTCCGGTACTGTCTTTCTCTGTCCTGTGTGTGGGGACGAGGGTCACTCTAAGTTGGAGTGCATTTCTCCCCAGGCTCGCTGCCTCAATTATGGTGAGGCCCACCCCTACCTTCTCCCGCGCGTGTATCCACTACCAACTTAAGGCAGTCGTCCCGAACTTGAAACACTGGGAGCGTTTGTCTTTTCATGAGGCAGAAGCGCCAAGTTTGCCGTTTCTCCCCCCCCCCCCCCTTTCTCTGGTGTCTCTTATGTTTGCGTGTTGCGCTCTTCCTCTCCTCGGCCTTCCCACCTTCCTCAGTATCACTATCGTTTCCAGGCTTTAGATCCGGACAAGCCCACCGCCTCTGTTGTTGATGGAACACCTCTCTCTTTGAGTCAGAAAAGTAAGCCTGGCTCCTCTCCTCCCTCCTCCCCGGCGGGTAAGAAGGCATCCCTTTCTTCTCGTCCCCCACCCTCTGACTCCATCGTTCCGTCCCCTACCATTTCGGTGGTCGCGCCTCCTGTTCCTGTTATGGAGGTTTCTTTGGCTCCTGCTTCCCTCTCGGTTTCTGCCCTTAATGAGGTACTCCCCCCGGTTTCTGCCCTTCCTCCTCTTGCTGTCCTTGACTGCCCCTCTCTGTTGTCTCTTTCTCCGGACCCTGCCCATCCGCCTTTGGTATATCCTACCACTCCCTTCCCTCCATCCTTATCAGTTTACCCATACCCCCTAACCATGACTTCGCTGACCCTGATCCTGAGCTTACTTAGCATGTAGTGTTTCTTTTTTTCTTCCTTTGTTTCCTCATTGTACTCTGTTGCTGTCCATTCTCTCTTCATCGATGTCTATTCTTCAATGAAATATTCGTGGACATTATGCCCAATATCCATGAACTGCAACTTCTGATTTTGAAGTTTTCGCCCCTGAGTGTCTGTCTCCAGGAGCCGTTGCATGGAGCTCGTCCTGGTCGCTTTCGTAAGCTATTCCTTTCTCTCCCCCCCCCCCGCCCCATCTCCCGCTTTTGTGGGGATCCATAACTCTACTGCTCTCTTGATTCGTTCTGATGTTCCCTTTGACCCCCTCCTTTTTCCGCCGCCTCTCCAATGTTCTGCTGCCGTGTCTTCGTGAGTAAATGGTACACGGTTTGTTCCATTTATCTCCTGTTAAATGTCCCGCTTTCTCTTCTTGATCTTAAACACCTACTGGAGTCTTTGCTAGAGCCTGTGCTCCTGCTGAGGGATTTCAATTGTCGACATACCCCCTGGGGTGATGTTCTGACAAACACCCAGAATCGCCTTCTCGAACCGTTCGTCCTCTATTCTTCCCTCTCTCTTTGAATTCTGATCAGCTAACTCATTTGGACTCTCGGACTGGAACCCTTTCCTGTCTTGATCTTTTTCTTTGCTCTTCGTCTCTTTACTTGGATTTCACGAGGCGGGTTCTTGATGACCTCCATGGGAGTGACCATTTTCCTCATCCTTGTTATATTTTTCTCTTTTCACCCTCCCCTCTCCTTCCCTTGGTGGCAGTTTGCCGAGGCTGACTGGAGCCTATTTACCCTCCGTGCTACTCTCTCGACCCTTTCCATTCTGCCTCTTCCTCGTGTCCTCCTCCTTTTTCATAACACCGTGTTCGACGCTGCCCTCCGCTCTACCTCTCGGGGAACATGGAAATGCGTTCCCTGGTGGAATGTGGACTGTGCTCGGGCTGTCCGCTGTAAGCATGCAGCCTGGAAGAGACATCTCCGCTGGCAGACGGCTGATTCTTTTCTTTTGTTTCGGAAGGCGAGTGCAGTGGCCTCTAAGACTATCCATACAGCTAAACGTGAGTGTTGGAAGTCTTATGTTTCCTCCATTACGTCCGAAACTCCTCCGCCGCAGATCTGGAAGCGCATCCGGAAGATAGCGGGTAAGTTCGTTACAGATGTCTCGCTGGTCCTTCACCTCTGTGATACTCTTATGGCGGACCCGTTGCTGGTCGTGACCGAACTGGGTTCCATTTTCCTGACTCTTTCCTTTTTCTTAAGCCTGTTTATGAATCTCATCCTTTAAATTTCTGCACCCACTCAACCTTCCCAATAACGATCCCTTCTCTCTCTCTGAACTTCAGTCTGCCCTGGACCTCTGCGGCTTTATGGCAGCGGGCTCCGATAGCATTCATTACTTCCTCATCTTCCTCCGTGCACGTCTCGGTTTTACTGAGTCTGTATAATCGGGTCTAGGAGTCGTCGTCAGTCCTTTGAACGTATGGTTAACGTTCGTCTGATGTGGTTCTTAGTACACTATCACCACCTCTCCCCTTCTCAATTTGGTTTTCGCAAGCGCCGTAGCACAACAGATGTCGAGGTGAACTTGGAAGTCTACATTAGTACTGATTTTGCTGCAACGACCTCAGTTGTTGCCGTCCTTTTTGACCTAGAGAAGGCTTAGGACACCGCCTGGAGATATCATATTCTGTGCCAACTTCATTCTTTTGGCCATTGTGGTAATCTCCCTCTCTTCCTCCAAAATTTCCTCTCTCGTCGTTCCTGTAAATTGAGGCTTGGTACCACTCTCTCTGCCTCTTTTCAGCAATTCGAAGGTGTACCTCAAAGCAGTGTTCTAAGCACTACTATTTTTCTAGTTACCCTCAATGGTCGTCTTTCATCCCTTCCTTCTGGCGTCTTCTCCGTTCTCTGTAAATGATCTTAATCTTTGCTGCAGAGGTGATGATTCGCCTCACCTTCAATGGTAGCTTCAACTTGCGATAGATTTTGTGTCGTCTTGGGCCACCAATCATGGTTTCAAGTTCTCTGCAACCAAGACTTGTGCTATGACTTACTCGGAAGCATGTCGTTTTTTCGTCCCTCTTTGTTGCTTTATGGTTAATCCCCCTCTTGTGTACGAAGATTCTGCTAAGCTTTTAGGGTTAATCTTTGACACTCGTTTGTCTTGGTCACCCCATATCTCTCACCTCCGAGTTGAATGCTCAAAGGCGCTTAATCTACTTAAGGTTTTGTCCCATACTTCTCGGGGAGCGGATAGGTGCACACTCCTCTCTTTGCATTCCTCTCTCGTACTGTCTAAGCTCGATTACAGTTGCCCTGCTTACTCCTCTGCTTCTTCTGTTCTTCGCTGTCTTGATCCTTTGCACCATACTGGGTTGCGCCTCAGCTCTGGTGTCTTTCGTTTGACTCCTACCCTCAGCTTGTACGTTGACACTGGCCTCCTATATCTCCAGGACCGCCGAGATCGCTACTGTCTTCGCTTCCTTGCACGGGCCTGGCAATACCCTCACTCTTGCCTGTGTCGTGCTTTGACTTCTCCCCCCACCCCTATAGTACTTGTTCCCCTTCACCACAACCTTCTTTCTGTCCGGTTGTCTCGCCTACAACATTCTCTTTCGGTTAGTATTAATAATATTTCTCCTCATGTTGTTCCGTCCTTTCCCCAGTGGAGGGTTCCTCTTCCTAATTATTGTAAATCCCTGACGCATATCACTAAAGCTTTTACCCCACCTACAGTTCTGAAACGCCTTTTCCTTGAACACTTTTCTTCACACTCCTGCTCCCATCCTCACCGATGGGTCTAAGTCTGCAGACGGTGTAGGCTACTATTGTTTTCCCTGACAACACCTATTCATGACGCCTGCCTCCGGATACTTGCACCTTCACGGCAGAACTTTATGATATTCTCTATGCTCCTCGTCTTCTACTTTCTTGCTGTCAATCCTCCTTTGTGGTTGTAATTGACTCTCACAGTGCCCTCATGGCTCTGGAGTCCTTTAATCCAGTCCATACAATGGTAGCCGAGATTCAGCATTGGCTGTTTCTTATCTCCAGCAGATTTAAGACAGTTGAGTTTTGCTGGGTTCCCAGCCATATTGGTGTCACTTTAAATGAGCGTGTGGATGCTGCCGCTAAGGAAGCTATCTGCACTTGTCCCATCTCTCGTAAAGGTATTCCATATTCTGAATTTACCCAGTTATTCATTCCTCCATCATTGCCTGTTAGCAGGGTTGTTGGTCTTCTGTTACTGGCAACTAACTGCGTACTCGTAAGAGTAGTGTGTCTTTGTGGCCTTCCTCCTACCATCGTAACTGGCGGTGGGAAATAGCACTGGCATGGTTGCGTATTCGCCATACACGCTTAACTCACGGATACTTAATTAATGGAATGCCGCCCTTCTCCTTATTGTCTTAACTACATTATCCCTCTTACAGTTGTGCATATCCTTGTTGAAATCCTTGTCTTCCAGGATGTGCATGTCTTGCTTTCCGACCATCCCCTGAGGTCACTTGTCTCCCTACCGAATTCTTGGTGAATCGGATACTATTGATATCATTCGCCTTATGTGTTTCTGTTCTCATATTAGCATCCATGGTGATATTTAGTGCCCTCTGGTCATTCCGAACATTTGATGATGCTACTTAGCTTCTCCGGTTTGGTGCATTCTTTTGATAATTACCTTCTAAGCAAGTAACAATCTTTTGAAGCTATTTTCACAATGATGTTTACATATATAGGTACATATATATATACAATCATTTACAAATAAAAATATGTAATAGGACTCTCGGAAATAAAATTGTCAGGAGTCATAAAAGACGCTGTTTCTAAAGGACTACTGTATAGTAATAGAAAGAAAGAGAAGGAAGAGGTGGTGGAGGAGTGGCTGGAGCTTTGACAAGATGGAAATTACGGGCTGGGACGGATTCAGAAATTACATAACAGGAACTATGACAATGGGTGGACCTAAGATAATAGTGGCAGTCATTTACAACCCTCCCCTAAATGACAGAAGACCCAGACAGGAGTTTGATAGGAACAACATGGCAACTAATAATATAATAGAGAGAGCAGCTTCAGTCGCCTGCAGGAATGGCTCCAGACCCTTAATCATGAGCGATTTCAACAATGGAAAGATAGACTGGGAGAATGGGGACCCACATGGAGGTGCAGATACATGGAGACCTAAACTCTTGGAAGTGGCAACAAGTAACTTTCTGAGCCAACATGTCAGGGAACCCACAAGAATGAGAGGCAATGACGAACCAGCTAGACTCGACCTGATATTCACCTTGAATGAATTGGAAATAAGAGAAGGCAAATTTGAATCCCCCATTGAAATAAGTGAGCACAGTGAATTGACATTTGATTATCTTGTGGAGATAGGGATAACTTATCCAAGGATGGGATGGGAAGGGGCAAGACTGAATTACCGAAGTAGAAAGTATGATGAGATGAGGAACTTCCAAAGGGGAATACCATGGAAAACAGAACTCGGAGAGAAGAATGTACAGGATATGATGGACTATGTCACCCAGAAATGCCAGGACGCTGCAGATAGATTTATCCCGGTCCAAAAGGAGAAAAGCGAAAAACAACAGAAGAATCCATGGTTCAACCAGGAATGTAAGGAAGCAAAGCAATTGAGAAAATAACATGGAGAAACTACAGGAAAAGCAGAACGCCAGAGAGCAGGGAGAGATACCAGAGGGCAAGAAATGAGTACCTCAGAATGAGGAGAGAAGCAGACAGTATGAAAATGACATCGCGAGTAAAGTTAAGACCCAACCAAGGCTGCTCCACATCCATATCAGGAGGAAAACAGTGGCGAAGGAACAAGTAATGAAACTGATAAAAGAGGAGAATAGATACACAGATACAGAGAATGACAAGGTGGCGTGTGAAGAACTCAACAAGAGATTCCAGGAGGTCTTCACAAAAGAACAAGGAGAAGCCTCTGCGTTAAATGAGGAGGCAAACCAAGCAACCTTGGAGGATTTTGACCTCACCAGAGATGAGGTCAAAAGGAATCTGATGGAGCTGAATGTGGCAAAGGCTGTTTCGCCTGAAAGAATCTCACCGTTGATACTAAAAGAAGGTCCAGAAGCACTAAGTGTGCCACTCTCTATGGTGTATAACAGGTCACTGGAAACACGAGACCTACCAGAAAGCTGGAAGACAGCTAATGTAGTCACAATATACAAAAAGGGAGACAGACAAGAGGCACTGAACTACAGGCCAGTTTCCCTAACTTGTATACCATGGAAGGTGATGGAGAAAGGGGAAGTTTTCAGGGGAAAGCGCCAAGCCATGGTATATCCTTTATATATAGGTATAACCTTTTTCTCCCAATAGAGAGGATCGTGAGTAAAAAGGCTTATAGAGCATATGGAGGGAAATGGTTTTGTGACACACCACCAGCATGGGTTCGGAGATGGTAAATCGTGCCTCACAGGTTAATAGAGATCTATGACCAAGCAACAAAAAATAGGCAAGAAAAAGAGAAGTTGGCAAACTACATTTTCTTGGACTGTCACCCCTCCCTGTCCTGCCCGTTGTTGCCATGAGGGGGCTTGGTGGGCGGCTGCCCAAGTGTGATGCTCCTTGGGACTGTCGGTTCTTTTGTGGCCTTATGCTCCAGCTGCTGCCCTCACTAATTTTGCTGGACAACTTTCCTTTTCCTTTGTTTCGTTTTTCTCCCCCCTCTCTCCTCCTTTCTAATGATCATATCCTGATGACCATGTGGCGGTTTTGATCATTCTTTTATTTTGACGAGCGGGTGTTTGAAAGGGCATACTCTTGCACCCTTAGGACTGTAGTACCTAACATCTCGAGCGAGAGGACCCTCTTATTGTTAATCCTCCTTTTATCACTAAACTCGATTTCGAAGGACTGATGGTTCTTAGGTGGCGTTTATGGGAGGTGTATACTCACGACACACCCCTAGGGGGCTCCGGAAAGATCGGCAACATGTCTCTTGTTGGGTGTCCTGCCTCTAATTGTGGCTCCGTGGTGGGTGTGGGGGCACATTCTTGAATGAAAGTTTTTTCTTCGTTTGTATGACGATTATTGTTCCTCTTATACCTTCTTGGGCTCGTGGGGTGGGCGACCAAGCCCCCGAGTTGGCCTGTGTTGGAAGACTGGGCTCTGTGGCCTCCGCTGCATTGGGCCCCAACCTTGCTCCTCCTTTGACTCCCCTCGGCTCCCCTCCCACCACTGTGGTTGGGTGGAGCCCCAAGCCCCCAGTGGTGACCATCTCGTCCTTTGGCATGGCTCAGTCTCTAGTTGTGACTACTGTGCGTTTTAAGCCCTCTCTCTGCGGGTTCTTAACGCCGTCCACACCACGGCCGCACTCGCTCTATTCCTTCCCGTACTGATGCATATGTTGCCTTGTTTGGTCCGGTTTCTTGTGCCAAATACTTTGATCTCCTCCCTCCTGATTCTATGCGCACCTTGTTGATTCAGTAGATGCCTCTGTTACCTTCAACCTCACCCGTCTCGGTACACGTGTCGTTGCTGCTCCTTCTCAAGTGTCCGCCTCCTACTTGGTCTTCTTATCCTGCCTTGGCGAGACTGCTGTTCGGGTCTCCAAGAGCGGTCGGTTGAATGCCAGTTTTGGCACTATTCTCCTCCCATCCCATGTTGCAACCGGTTTTCGGAATCTACAGGACTGCCACGAAGATATTCGGCATATCTTCGAAGCCCAGGGCCATTCTGTCCTCCAGGTAGACATGTTTACTAGTCCCCTTTGTGGTCGTCGCTGTCAACCCTTTCGGGTTTTGAAGATTACCTTTGATGGTAGGACCCTTCCACCCTCTGTCATTCTTACTGGTGCCAGGTGCTCCGTCCAGGAGAACATTTTTCTCCTCGGCTCTGTAATAAGTGCTGGAGGTTTAGGCATGAAGCCCTCCACTGCTCGGGTACTGTCTTTCTCTGTCCTGTGTGTGGGGACGAGGATCACTCTAATTCAGAGTGCACTTCTCCCCAGGCAGACTGCCTCAACTGTGGTGATGCCCACCCTACCTTCTCCCGTGCGTGTATACATTACAAGCTTGAGGCAGCCGTCCTCAACTTGAAGCATCGGGAACGTTAGTCTTTTCCTAAGGCGGGGCACCAAGTTCGCCGTCTCCCACCTTACACTACCGCGTCTTATGCTCGCGTGTTGTGCTCTGTATTTCCTCGTCCTTCCTGCCTTCCTCAGTCTCGCAACCATTTCCAGGCCTTGGACCCAGACACGCCCACGCCTCCTCCTCTGTCCCTTTGAGCTCTGTCCCGAAAGGTTCCCCCTCATGGCTCTCTGTCTGGGGGTTCCCTTCTTTCTACCCATTCTGTCACGTCTCCTGTGTCTTCTTCCTCGTCTCCCTCCGGTCCTCCTTCCCATTCTTCTCCTCCGACTGATCTTCTCTTCTCCGACTGATCTTCTCTTCTCCGACACACCAACTGATAACCTCTGTTCACCCAGCACTAATTGGTACCTGGTTGTAAACAGCTTGGCTGGTCATGTTCCAGGGCAAATTAGTAAGATTTATGAGGTATGGGGAAGGGAATGGTCTCTGCCTGCTAACAGGAGTGTAAAATGTTGTTCCTGTATCCACCCAAGTTTAAAACAAAAAAGTGGGAAGCAGAGAGAGTGAAACATAAAGGTTGTGAGAGAGCGTTTGAAAGTCTGAAAAGACACTTCTATAGCTCTTGAGAGCGAAAAAACACTTACAGATCTGGGGTGCCTTAATGGATCTATAACACTAAGCTAGATAGCTCCAGTAAAAGACGTTTAAAAGAACAAATTACATGGCAATAATAATCGGCTGTGCGACTGGTCATGTTGGAAATTTCCAACACTAAATACAACACTGTTGTATTCTCATTAATTATTACTAATTCTACTAATCATTGTAGTGATTAAAATTAGCCCAACGTAGAGTTCACATGTACTAATAATTACATCTGTACAATAAGGCTAGAATTCTTACGTCACCCGACGCCAGTATTGCGTCAGATTCTATTGTAATAAACACATTTATATCCAATGTGTCTGAGAATTGAATTTGATTCTCTATAAACAACGGTGTTCTGTGTGATAATTAATTACAGATAAACTGATCTCCAACTAAAGCCAAATAGAGCGTTTATAGTTATAGCTGTTATCTAGTAATAAAATTAACGTCACGCGTGAATGCCCTGGAGAGACTTTAATTCCTCTCCATTGTTCTTTTACTATCATAAAACGGGCAAATAATAGTATTTAACTCTTCCAAATAATAAACCCGTCCTAACCAGAGCATTTCAAGCACAACTGCGAGAAATGATAATATCCATAATAAATAATTTGGGTAACAAACGCGGGACGCGGAGCGGGGCGGAAGAGACGCCAGTCCACATGTAGAAACGTTCACGAGCAGACGTGTTCACATGGCGAAACGCTCACGAGGAGACGCCATTACCCAGCCATCAGGGTAGACGCCATCAAATCTCTCGAAGAAAGTCGCCACTGTGAGGTGTGAAGAACCTTTGCAGACAATACCTTCACTGGTGTCAGTGTCATTTACGGAACCTGTTAAATTTGGTTCTATGTAACTCTACGTGACCGGCCAGTGAAGCGCGTCAGTATCTAGGATAGGCTAGACCGGAACCTAGGACGCGACCTTCGGCAAGCCTTAACTTACACAGTGCCCATATTAGCTAAGTACCTTGATCCTTATTTGATGCATCATATAGGGGTGGGTTTATAGCTGGGTAGCTTGTCGTGACGCCGTGCGACAATAAAAAACTACAGCGTGTGTGAAGAATTCTCCGAGCTGTCATTTCCCATGTTAATCAACTCCCACTGTTCCATGACGAGTCCAGGGGAATCAGAAGATGAGTCGTAACTAACTTCTGGGGAATCGTCATTAAGCTAAGATTCCTTTTGTATTCCTTGATTATTATCTGTACTCCTTTACATGCAGAACTCTGTTCATTGGATTAACATGTGTTTATTATACTTATTATTTCATGTTCGTAGTCTATGTTCTTTTTGAAGATAAAGATAATGACTCCATAAATATTCATAGGATTAGATTATTATACATTGGACTGGTGAACGAACCACACTAGTTCCTGGACGTATTGAGTTCCAGTAATACCCCCCCAATGTAGGTGTTTGAGGCTTTGATTCATTTAATTATACAGCCCATTAATTATTTCAGTGATCATATTCTCTAGTATTTTATCCATAGTTACTAGTTCATCTAGGAATTTTCTAATGATCATATTTTCTCAGTTTCCCTCTTTACTATGAAAGCGGGTGGTCCTTCGTAATTGATTTTACTATATTAATATTTAAATAATTAGAGTCAAGCCCCAAATGTCCCACAGGTCAAACACAGGAATAGGTCTTACGGGTGCTTTACTTAGAGACCCACTCTTAGTTTAATGAGCATCTAACAGCTTCATAGAAAACTGTAACGACTTGGAACAAGAGTGTCATTTAGCTCTCCACGCCGCCTGTCAGTGCGGGCTGATGTCCATCGCTCTCCCAACAGCCATCGTGTTTGCTCTCGTTCTGCTTCTCCTGTTCAGACGCTTGAATCTGTTGCTCAGTACATTGTTGCTGGGACGCCTGTCTCTTTGAGTCTGAAGCGAAAGCCTGGCTCCTCTCCTTCCTCCTTTCCGGCGGGTAAGAAGGCTTCGCTTTCTTCCACTCCCTCTACCTCTGACACTCTTTCTACATTCCCTCCCGTTTCGGTGGTTGCGCCCCGTTCCTGCTATGGAGGTTTCTTTGGTCCCCGCTTCCCTCTCGATTGCTGCCCTTGCTTAGGTGCACTCCCTGGTTTCTGCCCCTCCTGCTGCTGTCCTTGACCCTCGGTTGTCCCCCCCTCCACCTCCGAACTCTACACGTCCGCCTCTGGTCTGTCCTTTCGCTCCCTTCCCTCCATCTTTACTCAGGTAACCCATGCCCCCTAACCCTGACTTTGCTGACTCTGATCCTGATCCTGCCCTTCTTTAACGTGCTGTGTTCCCTTTTCACCTTTGTTTCCTCGTTGTTCTCTGTTTCTGTCCTCTCTCTTCTTGTCGATGTCTATTCTTCAGTGGAACATTCGTGGATATTACGCCAATTTCCATGAACTCCAGCATCTGATTTCACGGTTTTCTCCCTTTTGTGTCTGTCTCCAGGAGCCGATGCTTGGTGCTCGTCCTGGTCGCTTCCGTGGCTATTCCTTTCTCTCTCCCTTCCCATTTCTTCCTTCCGTTCCATCCTAAATCCTTATCCTGACCCCTTCCAAGTGCTATATAGTCGTAACGGCTTGGCCCTTTCTCCTGATATTTCCGTTCCGTTCTCTTCCCCACAGCTGTTGCTGGGGCTCCTAACTCTTCTGGTATCTTGATTCTCTCTGATGTTCCCTTTGTCCCCTTACTTTTTCCATCGCCTCCCCATTGTTCTGCTGCCCGTGTCTTTATGCGTACATGGTACACGGTTTGTTCCATACATCTCCCTCCGAATGTCCCACTTTCTCTTCCCGATCTTAAACACCTACTGGACTCCTTGCCGTAGCCTGTGCTCCTGCTGGGTGATTTCAATTGTCGACATACCCATAGGGGTGATGTTCTGACAAACACCCGGTGTCGCCTTCTCGAAACGTTCATCCTCTCTTCTTCCCTGTCTCTTCTGAATTCCGGTGAGCCCACTAATTTGGACTCTCGGACTCTCAGCCTTTCCTGTCTTGATCTTTCTCTCTGCTCGTCGTCGCTTTACTTCGATTTCTCGTGGCGGATTCTTGATGACCTCCATGGCAGTGACCATTTCCCCAACCTTCTTACTTTTTTCTCTTTTCACCCTCCCCTCTCCTTCCCTAGGGGGCAGTTTGCTAAGGCGGACTGTCACCTATTTACCCTCAGTGCTGCTCTCTCTGACCTCTCCTTTCTGCCTCTCCCTCGCTGTCTCCTTATTCATGACACCGTCTTCGACGTTGCCCTCCGCTCTATTTCTTGCTCTTCCTCTCGAGGGAAACGGAAGTGCGTTCCCTGGTGGAATGTGGACTGTGCTCGGGCTGTCCGCTGTAAGCGTGCAGCCTGGAAGAGACACCGCCGCCGTCAGACGGCTGAGTCTTTTCTTTTGTTTCGGAAGGCGAGTGCGGTGGCCCGTAGGGCTATCCGTATCACTAAATGTGCATGTTGGATGTCTTATGTCTTCACCATTACGTCCGAAACTCCTCTGCCACAGATCTGGAGGCGTATCCGCACGATAGCAGGTAAGTTCGTTCCTGATGTCTCGCCGGTCCTTCACCTCCGTGGTACTCTTGTGGCGGACCCGTTGCAGGTCACGACCGAACAGGGTTCCAACTTTTCGTCTGTTAGCTCTGTCTCTCATCTTCCACAATCTTTCCTTCTTCATGAACCTGTTTTTGAATCTCGTGCTATGGATTTCTACACCCATCTCCGACTTCCCTATAACGATCCCTTCTCTCTCTCTGAACTTCAATCTGGCCTTGCCCACTGTGATTCTACGGCGGCAGGCCCCGATGGAATTCATTATGAGATGCTTCGCCATCTCCGTCCGTGCAGGTCTTAGTATTTACAGAGTCTGTATAATCGGGTCTGGGAGTCCTCGTCAGTCCCTGTGGACTGGGTCGATACCGTTGTCCTTCCTTTCTGGAAACCAGGGTCTCTTGGGCCATCCCCTAAGGACTTCCGCCCTATTGATCTCACGAGTTGTGTCTGCAAACTCTTTGAACGTATGAATAACGTTCGTCTGATGTAGTTCTTAGAACACCATTACCACCTCTCCCCTTCTCAAATTGGTTTTCGCAAATGCCGCAGCACAACTGATATCCTGGTGAACTTGGAGGTTTATATTCGTACTGCTTTTGCTGCGAGGACCTCCGTTTTTGCCGTCCTTTTTGACCTAGAAAAGGCTTACAGCACCCCCTGGCGATATCATTTTCTGTCCCAACTTCATTCTTTTGGCCTTCGTGGTCGTCTGCCTCTCTTTCTTCAAAGCTTCCTCTCTCGTCATTCCATTCGAGTGAGGCTTGGTGCCACTCTTTCTGCCTCTTTTCAGCAATATGATGGTGTGCCCCAAAGTAGCGTTCTGAGCACTACTCTTTTTCTGGTTGCCCTCAATTGTCTTCTTTCCTCTCTTCCTTCTGGCGTCTTCTCCACTCTGTATGTCGACGATCTTACCCTTTGCTGTCGGGGTGATGATTCGCCTCTCTTTCAACGATGGCTTCAACTTGAGATTGATGCCGTGTCGTCTTGGGCCACCAATCATGGCTTCAGGTTCTCTACGTATAAGACTTGTGCTATGACTTTTACTCGGAAGCATATCGTTCTTCGTCCTTCTTTGTGACTTTATGGCCATCCCCATGTGTTCAGGGATTTCGCTAAGCTTTTGAGGTTAATCTCTGACACTCGTTTGTCTTAGTCGCCCCATATCGCTTACCTCTGAGTTGAATGCTCTAAGGCCCTTACCCTCCATAAGGTTTTGTCCCATACCTCTTGGGGAGCGGATAGGCGCACTCTCCCTGCTTTGCATTCCTCTCTCGTCTTGTCTAAACTCGATTATGGTTGCCCTGCTTACTTGTCTGCTTCTCCTTCTACTCTTCGCCGTCTTGATGCTTTGCACTATACTGGGTTGCGCCTCAGCATTGGTGCCTTTCGTTCGACTCCTGCCCTCAGCTTGTATGTTGACACTGGCTTTCCATCTCTCCAGGACCGCCGTGATCACTACTGTCTTCGATATCTTGCGTGGTCCTTGCAACATCCTTCCTCTCGTCTGTCGTGCTTTAACTCTTGCGGTTCCTGTTCCTCTTCACCACCTCCCTCTTTCTGTCTGGTTACCTCGCTTACAGGTTTCTCTTTCAGTTCGTATATCTAATGTTTCTCCTCGTGTTGTTCCTTCCTTGCCCCCATGCAGAGTCCCCCTTTTGTAGTTTTGTACATCCTTGACCCACATCAGTAAAGCTTTTACTCCCTCTACGGTTCTGAAACGCCTTTTCCTTGAGCACTTTTCTTCGCACTCCTGCACCGTTTCCACCATACCGATGGGTCTAAGTCTGCGGACAGTGTAGGCTACTCTGCTGTTTTTCCTGACCTCACTTATATGTGTCGCCTACCTCCAGAGACAAGCATCTTCACAGCTGAACTTTATGCTATTCTCTATGCCCTTTGTCTCCTTCTGTTTCGTTGTCAATCTTCCTTCGTGGTTGTCGTTGACTCTCGTAGTGCCCTCATGGTTCTCGGGTCCTTTAATCTGGTCCATCCAGTGGTCGTCGAGATTCAGCATTGGCTGTTTCTTATTTCCAGTAAATTTAAGTCAGTTGAGTTTTGCTGGATTCCCAGCCATATTGGTGTGTCTTTAAATGAGCGTGCGGATGCTGCCGCTAGGGAAGCTGTTTGCTCTTGTCCCATTTCCCGTAAAGGTGTTTCTTATTCAGACTTTTACCCAGTTATTCATTCCTCCATCCTTACTTGTTAGCAGGATTGTTGGTCTTCTGTTACTGGTAACAAATTGCGTTCTCTTAAGAGTCGCATGTCCTCCTGGCCTTCCTCCTACCACCGTAAACGGTTCTGGCGAGGTTGCGTATTGGCTATACACGCTTAACTCACGGTTACTTAATGGAGCGCCGTCCTGCTCTAAATTGTGGAAAGGGAAAATGGGAGAAAGGCGGAGAGAGAGTACGGAGATGACTAAGGGTAGTGGTAGAGGTACAAGGGTAGAAGTAGAAAGTGCTGTCACCATTCATACTAGTTCTTTATATACAAGACAAAAAATAGAACTTGTCTGTATCAAAAAATTATCAAAGATGTGATCAAAAGGTCATTATTACTATGTTTCATCTGTATCATAATCTTGTTCTATGTACCTACTCTAACCAGGTACGCATATGTAATAAGTAAACTCAGAGGCTTTCTCGCCTCAACCCACAAAGTTCTAGGGAACCAAATTAAGAAAATTTAAAGAAGTAAGTCAATCAACATATATTTAAGCAATGATAAGTAACATCATTCAAGCACTCGAACTGAAGGTTCACTCTGTCAGGATTACTATACAACGTGAGTCATTACACAAAACTTTGAGAACCATTACAGCTATCTGCCCCCAAGATAATCACACAACACAATAGTAACCACGACTAAGTCACCTAAATGTTCAACTCATCGAGGGCTGCCTAAGTTGAATACAGAAGGGGGGAGGATGGTCTCAAATTGTCAGGCAGTCACCCCCCATTCGGCCGACAGCCTATCTCGGCTGCTGTCTTCTGTACTGCTCTGCTGTGCTGTCTCTCTCATATTCCTCCCGAAAGAACATAAGAACAAAAGTAACTGCAGAAGGCCTATTGGCCCATACGAGGCAGCTCCTATTTATTTCCACCCAATCCCACTCATATATGTACAGTTCCCTGAGTTTTTATTGGAAATCTAGTAGCAAACTCCGCCCAGAAGTAGATAGCCCCAGGCCCTCTACCAAGCCATACCTTACGGCGGCTTGTTTGAAGGACATACCCGGCTATCAGGCTACAATTATCAGGTTAGCAGATGCCAGGTCAGATCACACGACCTGACTACAGATCGACCAGAGGTCATTAGCACTTAGAGGTGTGAGTTTCTTAATTAATTATTAGGGGCCGCCAACCTGGTGCCTCTCAAATCTTGTTTGTGACTCCTGTACTATGTATATATATTATATACAAAACACCTTTACGGTGTTACAGACCAATATGGGAAGGAATCCACAGAAGACAAACTCTGACTCCATCATTACTTTATTATATCTGTGTCTAGCTTCAGAGTACGTGCGTCATGCCTTGGGGACCTAAGGACAGTCAATGATGACAAGGAGTCACTTACAATTAGCGTGTCAACTTTAGATTCTTATACGCACTCGAGTGCAAGGATTATGGCAACCAATTCTATTTGAAGAGTGGATTCTATTACCAGATGTTTAATATGCTTTAAGACTATCACAAATGTCTAGATAACTATCCGGGTAGTTTAAGAGGGGGGTTAGGGGGGGGGGGTTTCCATGGTAATTGATTTGGTATGAGGATGGTATCTAAAATACATATCGTATGATGTTCGTCAATTGAGGTAGACTGACCAATAGCACAGGCACAGAGCTAGTACTGGCCGGGGAAGATTGACTACACACCAACTGACCACCTCTGTTCACCCAGCACTAATTGGTACCTGGATGTAAACAGATTGGCTGGTCATGTTCCAGGACAAAGTAAGATTTATGAGGTATGGGGAAGGGAATGGTCTCTGCCTGCTAACAGGAGTCTAAAATGTTGTTCCTGTATCCACCCGAGTTTAAAACAAAAAAAGTGGGAAGCAGAAAGAGTGAAACATAAAGGTTGTGAGAGAGAGCGTTTGAAAGTCTGAAAGGACACTTCCATAGCTCATGAGAGCAAAAAAACACTTAAAAATCTGGGGTGCCTTAATGGATCTTTAACACTAAGTTAGATACCTCCAGTAAAAGTCGTTTAAAAGAACAAAATACATGGCAATAATAATCGGCTGTGCGACTGGTCAAACACAGGAATAGGTCTTAAGTAGTGTAAACTGCGACTAGAGCGACGCGCGCCAGCTGCCAGGTGGCACTCAGGTGAGTGCCACCCGGCAGGTGGCGCGCGGGTGTCTAGTCGCACAGGTTTTGGGGGGAATTTTCCCGGAGGTTTGGCACGTTTCGGACGCGTGTGAGCGTCTGGTGTTATGGTATGTGGTCAGGAAAGAGGGGAGATCATGTTGTTGGATGGCAGGTGGTGCGCGTCGTTGCCGTCGCGGCGCGTCGTTGCCGTCGCAGCGCGTCGTCGTCGTCGCAGAGGGTTTGGGAGGGGAATTTCCCGGAAGTTTACCACGTGTCAGACGCGGTCTTGAGTGGTGTGTGAGCAGGTGCAGCCCCTCTGAGCTGCACCTGCTCAGCCACTCAGCCCCTCTGAGTGGTGTGTGAGCAGGTGCAGATGTGGGAATTTCTGGGAAGACGTATGAAAATACAAGGATAAGAGTGGAATATGAAGAAGGAGTAAATGAATATGTATGTGTGTTTGTCATAGACTTAATCCTGTGTGATGATGATGATATTAGTTTGATGATCGTGAGTAGAGGATGAGAGGGGATCCAACATAGTGGTTATGTTGTTTGGGGAGGGAGAGGAGAACCCCCCATACCTGAGAGGAACGCCAGGAGGTCCATTAGCTCCCCCCCTACAGGAAGTCGCAAGTGTTGAGGGGTAAGAGAGCGAGAGCACACCCTCCTGCGGAAGTGGGGGCCATTTGTCTAAAGGGTTTTCGTTGTCTTCAGAGTGGAGATGTTCGCCCCACGGCGAGTCCTCATACACTGGATTCGTTAAGGAGGGGAGCTAAGTATATACGACAGACCCACACCTGTCAGCCATCAATCACTCCCACCCCTCATCCCCACCCGCTCCCATACCGGGCAACCATTACCAATGCGTTTCGCTACGGTTCGCGACTCTCTATCTCTCTGTCTCTGTCTCTCTGTATCTCTCTCTCTCTCTCTCTCTCTCTCTCTCTCTCTGTCTCTGTCTCTGTCTCTGTCTCTCTCTATCTCTCTCTCTATCTCTCTCTCTCTCTCTCTCTCTCTCTCTCTCTCTCTCTCTCTCTCTCTCTCTCTCTCTCTCTCTCTCTCTCTCTCTCTCTCTCTCTCTCTCTCTCTCTATCTCTCTGTCTCTGTCTCTGTCTCTGTCTCTCTCTCTATCTCTCTCTCTCTCTCTGTCTCTGTCTCTGTCTCTGTCTCTTTCTGTCTCTCTCTCTCTCGCTCTCTCTCTCTCTCTCTCCAGATCATTTAATAGTTGGGGAAAGTAACATCATTTTCCTTTCTCCTGCTGCCGCTGTTCACATATCTTTCTCCATTTCACTTAGACTGACAGCGCATCAGAGGATGACCACCATGTCAATTTTCGAGCCCGCCTTCACTCTCACCCTTACATCCTTGTAAGGTAACACGACCAATATGCTAACTTCGTTCTTTACCCAATATCATTAATGTAACGTGGAGAATATACCAACTTCGTTCGTTCTTTGCCCAAATAACATTTTAAGAGTAACGATCTGTCTCTCTGTCTCTCTCTGTCTCTCTGTCTCTCTCTCTCGCTCTGTCTCTCTGTCTCTCTCTCTCTCTGTCTCTCTGGCTCTCTCTGTCTCCTCTGTCTCTCTGTCTCTCTCTCTGTCTCTCTCTCTCTCTCTCTCTCTCTCTCTCTCTCTCTGTCTCTCTCTCTCTCTCTCTCTCTCTCTCTCTCTCTCTCTCTCTCTCTCTCTCTCTCTCTCTCTCTCTCTCTCTCTCTCTCTCTCTCTCTCTCTCTCTCTCTCTCTCTCTCTCTCTCTCTCTCTCTCTCTCTCTCTCTCTCTCCCTCTCTATAGTCCACTACACGTCACTTCACTTAGTAAACTCAGTCAAAGTCTGGAGGTTAGCGTTTACTAAAAGAGAGAATCATTTCACATCATCACGGAGACGCGATCTCTACCTACAAATTATTCTTGTTAACTGTTCGTCCCACCACGCTTCCCCATACACTGTGATTCCGGTAAGGAAGGAGCGAGGTACATACTCCTGCCGACAGACAGACCCACACCTGTCAGCCATCAATCACTCCCACCCCTCAGCCCCTACCGCCCCCATACCATCAACCATTGTTCCGTGCAATCCCCCTTTAGTATTATTTCTGTTAATATGACTAAGCTACATCGTAACGTGATCAACATGGCGAGAGCAATAAACGAGGGAAAAGTAAAACACATTATATATAAATTTAATTCTTTTATTAATCACTTAAGCGATTTACAACGATAATAATAATAATAATAATAATAATAATAATAATAATAATAATAATAATAATAATAATAATAATAAGACTTCTTCTTGGTGGTTTAGCTAGCAGACAGATGGAGAAAGGCTTTCATTCAGTCCATCACTCTCTCTCTCTCTGTCTCTGTCTCTCTCTCTCTCTCTCTCTCTCTCTCTCTCTCTCTCTCTCTCTCTCTCTCTCTCTCTCTCTCTCTCTCTCTCTCTCTCTCTCTCTCTCTCTCTCTCTCTCTCTCTCTGTCTCTCTCTCTCTCTGTCTCTGTCTCTCTCTCTCTCTCTCTCTCTCTCTCTCTCTCTCTCTCTCTCTCTCTCTCTCTCTCTCTCTCTCTCTCTCTCTCTCTCTCTCTTAAGACTTACATTATCCAATGTAAACAGTCCGGATGAGCTCTGGGTTAAGTCTGTTTTCAGTTCTTATAACATTTGAAAATGCAAGCGTGGTTACTCATTACGTCTCGTCACATCTCGTTAGGGACAGACCTTGTGTCTTTCCATAGCGCGAGTTTACACGCATCATCAACCATTAGTAATCGTTCGATCCAACAGAAAAAACAGAGACTCGTGTTAACATAATAGGTGAAAAAAGTTAATCTTTCTCTTATCACGTTTTATTCAATGACTGGTAGACACTTACATATTTATCTTGGTAAAAAACAAAACATAATAACTGTCAGACAGACAGACAGACAGACATAGGTGAAAAAGTTAATCTTTCTCTTATCACGTTTTATTCAATGACTGGTAGACACTTACATATTTAGCTTGGTAAAACAAAACATAATAATAACTGTTAGACAGACAGACAGAAAAAAACAGAGACTCGTGTTAACATAATAGGTGAAAAAAAGTTAATCTTTCTCTTATTACGTTTTATTCAATGTCGTATAATGAATACTAACAGTCCAAGCCCTCTATAATTTAAAAATAATCATATTTCAAACGTAGTTCAATACAGTAATTTAGTTACCGAGCTCCAGCTCTTGTCCTCCACCTTAGTTCCCTCACACACCTTCGTTAATACCTATTCAAATTCCCCGAAATTTCTACCCTCTATATTTCAGACATAGTTTAGTAAATGCAAACAGCTACCGTACTCTAGCTCTTATCCTCTGCCCTAGCTCTCTCTCGTATCTTCGTTAATATCTAATCAAATTCCCTGAAATTTCTACCCTATATTTCAGACGTAGTTTAGTAAATCCAAACAATTATCAAACTCTAGCTCTTGCCCCCGGCTTAGTTCATTTGTACAAGATCGTTAGTAACAGACCAATTTTCCCCGAAATTTAAAGCAGACATACTTCAAAGTTAGTAAATAAGATCAAGTCAGTTACTGAGCTCCAGCTCTCGTCCCCAACTTAGTTCGCTCTCGTATATTTGTAAATAACCCATCAATTTCACGGTAATTTTTACCCTCAGTATTTCAGACACCGTAAATAAGATCAAAACAGTAAACGAGCTCCGGCTCTCGTCCGCACCTTAGTTCTCTCTCGTATCTTTGTAAATATCCTATCAATTCTCTTGAAATTTTTACCCTCTGTATTTCATAGTAAATATGATGTAAACAATTATAAAACTCTAGCTCTTGTCCTCTGTCCAAGTTCACTCCTGTAAATTTATTACTATCAGTCCAAATCCCCCTGAGATTTGAACACCCAACTACATTTTCAGACATAGTAAATAAAAACCGGTTCAGTTATCAAGTTTCAACTCTTGTCCTCCACAGCTTAGTTCATTTTGTACAAGTTCTTTATCCCCAACGTATCCAAACCTTCAATAATCATCATACTGTATTTGCATATTTACTCTATATTCAGCTGTGTTCTTCACATTTTTTCCATGTTTTCTGTGTTCATTCCATGTTCTACAAATGTTCACAGCATGCTCAGTTCAATTCTTTTCACCTGTTTTTCTCATTTTTTCGGTTTTCTACCATTTTCCCCGTATGTTCACTATGTTCTTTGTCAGGTTTTTCATGTACATCATATGTTCTCTGTATAACTTTTATACTCAATATTCATGTTCTCAATGTTCTTAGCTTTTGGGTGTAGCTTTTGTAGTTGGGTGTAATGATCTGGGGCTCAGATCATTGGTTCTCCCTTCTCCCCTCTTTTCCCTCCCCTTCTCCCCTCCTTTCCTTCTCCCTCTCCCCTCCTTCCTTCTCCCCTCCCCTTGGCCGTCATTCGTCTCCTCCTCTTCCCCCCCCCTGTCGCCCATTTGTCAGGGTCAAGAGGTTGACCTGAGGGTAGGGTGGTCGTGGATACCTTGGCTTCTCCCACTCAATTCCCCACTCAGATATTTCCCTCTCCACCCCCTCTCATCCCTCTCTGTCCCTCTCAGCAGCGGCCTTCCCCATACCAGGCAGAGTCAAATGTCCCTACTCCTATCTTAGAGGAGACAGGCTTGAACATAAATTATCAGTTTTGTAAACATTGCTCGCAGGTGTCTGGGCTCCATAGACGCGCCTTGTCCCCCTTCTCTAGCTGGGGAGAGCTGACTCAATCTTCAGAAATTCGTGTAGCTTTCCACGACAGATCAGTGAAGGTGATTGGCCTGAGATAAGGGCCAAGTCCTTATTGGCCCTAGAGAGCCAGACCTCAGGCCTACGTGTTAAATGGTTGGCCAGGGCCAAAATAATGGGTGGAGCCCTGGGGCTGCATTAGATGGTGGGAGGAGTAATCCTTCCCAGCAATAAGTTGGAAAAACTAAATTTCATCAGTGTGTCTTGGGAGTGTATTAGGAACAGGGCCGCAAGCCCGTATCCTCGGGGCTGAGGGCAGCCATCAGCATCTTGGCCGTGGTGCGGGTATTTAAGGTATAGTGCACTTGAGTTTCGTGTCCTCGGTAAATATCCATTGTGCCTCTAGGGAAATAGAATAGGTGATGTGTTCAAATTGTCTTAATTTACATGTTTCATAAAATAAATTGTATAGCTTGTCCAGTGGTATTCACTTAACTCCCCTTTGATATATTTTGCTACTTTGTCATTTTTAGGTGTTGTATTGGAAGCCCCCATGTTCTCCTACTATTAATAGATACTAAAGTTGCCCTTGGATTCAAATAAGTAACGTAAATTACACAAACTAATTTTCCAAAATTTATTTCTGAAGTTCATATTACCCGGAGTCCCATGGTTACTGATTCCTTGCCTTCCTGGGGGATCGGTGACAGACACATTCAGGTATGGTTGGTCGGGAAGGTGGTGGCAGTGTTAATGTGTTTTGTTATTGTTTTAACTAATAACCCTTGTCCTTGGTGTATCTTCCTCATTTAATATTCCTCTTACATACGTGGCAGTCCAGTGAGGGGTCATACTGGACTGTAACAGTGTTAAGCTGGGGTATTGAGTGGAGAGAGACAGAGATGTACAACAGAGAGCGTATATTACGATCACGAGAGATAACAAGATAACAGGATTAATACTGGGGAACATCGGGTTATTACAATAAAGGCCGCGGTTATTACAGAGGGAAGCGGTCGTTACAATGGTAGCAGCGGTGTTTCAATAATTTCTTGACGATTATTGAAGCCTCACGCGTCTGTCCGTTCGGTTATGTTATGTGGTGAGGGTGCAGCCGGGGCCCATGAGATAGAGTCGACGGTAATCCTATGTGGTGCGATTCGCATAGAGTAGGCGATTCTAGGGTCGTGCGGGCTGGGAAGTTCAAGTATATACAGTAAGCGTATGCGCTAAGCAGGCAGTTTAGCGTGGAGGCCGCCTTGGGTAGTTGGAAAGGGTATTATTTTTCTCGACCCTCTGCAACTACGGACAAGGGTGCTGCGTGGTGGTTTTCGCAGCAACAATTCTAGGTGTCGAATTGTCGGGGCGGGGAAGTATTAGGACGCTAATTATTATCCCCGAGGGCGTGTTAGGCGACCCAATCGCTAGATTTTTACGGTACAGCCATGAAGGTACCAAGAGTCACTGAGGGATGGTGTAGTAGATTCTCTAGCAACGGAATTACGGTGGTGTCGGACAGTTAGATCCGTCGGTTGTTCCGCTATCTAGTCTAACCGTTGACCGCGAAGGACAGGATTATTTGGTACTGTCGGGATCTAGGTGGATGTGGTTACCTAGGCTTGGAGAAGCGACAGGGCGGGCCGGGACGGGACGGTTATAGGTTAAATCGAGATTTCCTTAAGTACTAAATTAAGTTCCCTGTATATTAAGTTCCTTTTCAGGTTAAGTATCCCTTCGTTAGTTAAGTGTTCCCCCTTGGTTACCTAATTCTCATATATAAGTGTTATTATTTTTCTAAGAATTTGTTTTATATGTTTAGGTCTGGAATTTTTGTTTTCGTATTGTGCAGTATTAATTCTTTGAGGGAATTACTAAAAGGTGAGTGGTTTACTGTGTTCAAGTGAAGTGCGGTGTATAAAGTGAAGTCAGTGAAAGAACTGAAATCAGTGAAATCGTGGAAAATTTTTGTGATGATATTTTTCAAAGTCGCTTGGAAAATCTCAATTTCGGAATAAATTCTAGTTTTGTGCCGGGCCATACGATCATCGGGTCGTCAGTGTTAATTCAAGTGTGCGATTAAAATGATCCGAGTGCGAACTTTGAGAGACCAAAAGTCGAATTTTGGTCATTTAAGCGAATTAGCGTTGGGACTCTGAATTTTCTAGCGGTTTTACTCAGCGCCCAGTGTGACAGCGCTCAGTAATTGTTTGCGCTCAACCAAGTGTCTAAGTGTCTCGCGAGTAGTATATTCATTTCAAGTGATAAGCGAACTACACGTCGGTATTTAATTTATAATTTTGAGAAAAGAAATACTTGGTTAATTAAGAATTAGTGCGGAGACTACTTTCTGAGGATTAGGCTTCGTGACAGTGAGCGCGCCTTTAATTTTTGTATACTTACCAACGTGTCCAAGTGGTTAGCGAGTGTTATATTCCGTTAAAGTAACAAGTCAACTACGCGCCAGTATTTAAATTATAATTTTGGGAAATTAATTACTAATTTTTTACTTAAGGTTCAGCGCGTCTCTGTAGCTGTGAGCGTCGCAGTTATCAGTGTATATTTCTCAGTATTCTACAACGCGACCGGCGGTGAATAAGTGTATGCTATGTAAATATCAAGTTCATGCAGTAACGTAAATAATTATTTTAACATTAATTTGGTTTAACTAATAATACTTATAATTATATCCGAGCGCTGTTGTTAGCGTCGGGCGTTACGGAATTAAAAATAATTGTTGAAGATATAAACATCGCGCCAGTGTTAAATTAACGTTACCGTCATTCATTCCTAGTGCGCCTAAGATTTTCAAGAAAAATTTAGGAAATTCAGTTAACGTAAAATGTTGTATTTATTGTGCGCTGGTAAACTAGACTGATTATTTTCGATAAATAAAATAGAGGTGAAACTAAATTATTTACAGTAAATTCAGTGTAATTCCTTTCACGTATATATTAATTGTATAAATTCAGTATATCTGGTTCAAGAATTCGGGAACTATCAATTTTTCTTAGATTTATATTGGATTTGCATTTACAGACAAGAAAGTCGCACTATAATTCTTTTTATATTTGCGTTACTAGTCATCTTCGAGTGTCAAATAAATATAGTGGAAATTAATTACATTTTTTCTAGTTTATTCTAGTAGTTCGATCAATTAATAATTAACGTCACCTTTTTGTGTAGATTATAAGTGCGCATATATAGTTTGTTCAACATCGTATACAGTGTTTGTTTCACAAGTGATGATTAGTAGTCGATGCCGGCTGCGTATTTCCATCTGTCCGCATATAAATTTTACGAATGAGAGAAGAGGATAATATGACTAAAGAAATTCATTCATTGGTGTAGCGTAGTCAGCGAGACTCTGACACCGACAGCTATCATCGTCTGTCAACGGGCGACGGTCCTCACTGGGGCTCGAGAATTCGATTAGGAAGGGTGGCGATATATGGTACTTCCGGTTTGGTCACACGGAACATTTTTATCAAGGATTGAGGTTAGGAAACATTTTGTGGTTTGCTAGAAGTTATTGATGAAACCAAATGGTGTGTTAAAATTTTACCCTGATCCGACGACGGGTCTTGAAGTTACGTCTTGGGGTGAAAATGATTTTTATCAATGAATGGACAATGTATACAGACGCACCCTCCCCAATACCCCATCCTTACCCAAGCACCCCTCCCTGCCTACAACCCCCAACCTCAAACCCTCCCTACCTACAACCCTATTCCCCAACCTTACCTGCAGGCCAACCCATGCCCACCCCAATCCCTGGCAGTCCCATATCAACCCCAGCCGAATACCACCCAACCCCTTGTCGACGTGTTATTGGAATTGTGGAAAACTACATTTCCCTCGCAACTCCCACCCTTACAACCCCCTGTTTACAACCCCCCTCCACACCCCATCCCCGGCCTGCCCTCGCCCTCCCTCTTATCCCCCCAACCCCTCCCCCCAACCCTTCCTGTTACCCACCCTACCCCCTCCATTAATCCTACACCTTGCTCCTCACCTCCCCTCCACCGCTCGTCCCCTCCTACCCCCATTCCTAGTGTCGCCTCTACAGAAGTTGCTGGGGAAGGTAGCCAGCGAGTTTCTGGGACGCGTAAAATTGGTGATGAAATTTGTTGGAAGTGTCATGGCCGAGGCCATTACAGGTATGTGTGCACGAGCACACGGGTCAAGGGTGACCCAGAACAGGTCAGCACGTTGGCTGGCAGACCTACGTTTGAGATGACGGTTGAAGGTGTGAGATTGACAGTTTTTGTGGACACCGGAAGTCAAGCAACTCTCATTAAAAAGTCAGCCTTCAGCACACTTAAAGAGACACGCCTTAAGCGTTGTGGGAAGCATTTAACAGCAGTGAATGGTCAACATATCAATATCTTGGGCCAGGCCACTCTCAATTTTGAAGTGGGTAAGGGGGAAGCTTACCCACATAATTGCACGGTTGTCGAGAATCTTGCATTCCCTGGTCAAATTTTGTTGGGAATGGATTTTCTGGGACGAGTTAACTATTCTTTGTCGGCTCAAGAGGGAGCAAGGAAGTGCAGATTGAAGTTGGGCCAGGTAGTGTATCCCATTAAAATGGTAGATCATCCTCCAGTAATTGCTTCCATTAGTAAGAAACAGAAGTACAACATTCACTACCCAAAGTTGTTGTTTAAGTCTCTTCCAGACACAGATAAGAAATCATGTGGGTTACATGCCTTGGTGAAACAATGTTGCCCACCACGTTCAGTTAAATTCATTAAAGTATCAGTGGGACGTCACATTGCACCAGGTACCACCCTTCAGGTGGCTGGGAGATGTGACAGGTTGTTGATGCCTCATCATTTGATCACAGTGCTTGATAAAGGTGTCCTTATCCCAGTTGTCAATCTCTCGCACAAAACCTATCGTTTCAGGGCAGGTGATAGGGTGTCTCAGGCTACGATTGTAGAAAATACAGGAATTTTTCAGTATCAAAGCCAGGAGGAGATGCCAGCCACCACAGCACAGTGTAGTGCACTTAATGTTACACAAAGTAGTACACAAGGGAAACACAAGACCGAGACAGGGAAAAGTAGTAATATTCAAGAAGTTGATAAGTTAATCTCGGCTCTGGATTTGCAACATGTGCAACAGTCAGATAGGAAACTTTTGAGAGGGATTTTACGTAAATTCCCGAGACTGTTTGCAACAGAAGACGATCAGATCGGGCTTCTGGATAGGATCGAGCATGTTATTCCTACAGGTGATCATCCTCCTATTTACACCCGTCAATGGAGACTTCCGGAACGGGCGAAGGAAGTAATTAGGGATGAGTGTCAGAAAATGTTGAGACAGGATGTGATAGAGCCTAGTACATCACCATGGTTGTCGCCAGTAGTGTTGGTACGTAAACCGGATGGTAGTTATAGGTTTTGTGTTGACTACCGAAAGATAAACGAAATTACTAAAGGTGATGTGTATCCTTTGCCACGGATACAAGAAATAATAGATCAGTTTGGGGCAGCCAAATACTTTTCTACTCTGGATGCGAAATCTGCGTATTGGGCCATCCCAGTTGCTGAGAAAGATAGAGAAAAGACCGCCTTCTCTGATGGGGTTCATACTTATCAATTCAAGCGGATGCCTTTCGGGTTAAAGACAGCGCCTTCATCATTTCAGAGGGCAATTAATTATATCCTCAGTCCAGTCTTGGGGAGGCACTCGTTAGCGTACCTGGATGATGTGGTTATCTACTCCAGGACGTTTGATGAGCACTTACGAGATTTGACTGAGACGTTGGCATTGTTAGATAAGGCGGGGTTCAAACTTAACGTGAGTAAGTGCACTCTGGCATCTCAGAAATTCAAGTTTCTGGGATTCCAGGTGAGCACAGACGGTATCCGACCTGACCCCGACTCCTGTCGTGCCATTGCTGACATGCCAACACCTAAGACAGCAAAGGATGTTCGAAGGTTTCTGGGGGCAGCCGGATACTTCCGTCGCCACATTGAGGGTTTTGCAAGTACAACAGCACCGTTAACTGAGCTTACTAAGAAAAATGTTAAATTCGTTTGGAAACCTGAGCATGATAACGCTTATGCAAAATTAAAAAGTCAACTCATTACCACCCCAGTCTTGGCAGTACCGGATTTTGATAAGGAGTGGGAAGTACACACTGACGCCAGTGGCATAGCTATTGGTGGGTGCTTAATGCAACGTGATAATGACAATCTTCCTCACCCAGTAGCATATTTCAGCAGGAAGGTTAAGGGTCCGGAGGTCCGCTATTCTGCCACGGATAGGGAGGCTTTGGCTGTGGTAGAAAGTGTCAGGTACTTTGAACCGTATCTTTTCCAACGTCACTTTGTCATTTATACAGATCACAGGGCGTTGACTCATATTTTTAAGAAAAGAACTAAGTGCCCTCGCATGTCCCGTTGGTCTCATGAACTAGCTGCTCACTCATTCCAAATACTTTACAAGCCTGGTCCATCACATGTTGTACCAGACACTTTGAGTAGAAACATTGCTACTATTAACGTAAATCTTAATATTGAAAATATTTCCAGTGAGAAAATGCGAGAATTCCAGATGAACGAACCAAGGTGGAAGGAAATTATTGAACTTTTGGAGGGAGGAAAATATCCGTCGAAGAAACGTAATTTAGCAATTCATGATTTTGAAATGAAGGATGGGGTCTTATTTTATGTAAAGGGACAGCAGGATCGTGCAGTTTTTCAGTTGGTTATCCCAGAGGTGTTGAAGAAGTCGGCGTTGAAACTCGCACATTCGTCTAAGATTGCAGGTCATCCGGGGATTTTTAAAACTCACATGAAAGCCAAGTCACTCTTTTTCTTCCCCGGTATGTTAACAGAGGTCATTAACTTCGTTAAGTCCTGTGGTCACTGTCAAAGGAGGAAAGGTACCCTTAAGGTACAAGCTCCATTGCAAGAATTCCCCGAAATTTTGGAACCTTTAGATCGGGTGGGGGCTGATCTGATTGATCTGCATCACAGTCATTCAGGAAACCGTTACGTATTGGTGTTGGTAGACCACCTGTCCAGGTACACCACACTGATTGCATTGCCTCAGAAGGATTCACGAACTGTTGCAAAGGCGTTCTTAGATAGGTTCGTCACTGTATTCGGTCCTCCTAAAGTGTTAGTTTCTGACCGAGGTCAGGAATTTAATGGGAATATTTTTAGAGAAGTATGTAAAATTATAGAAACCACGTCAGCATTCACTACGGCTTATCACCCTCAGGCTAACGGCATGACAGAACGGACGAACCGGTCAGTTAAAGATATGCTTGCAATTCTTGCAGAGCATGATGCAAATTCGTGGGACGAACAACTCCCCTATGTCCAGTTGGCTCTGAACACTGCCATCCATCAATCCATTAACACCCAACCCCTTTTGCTGTTCACAGGGCATTCATGTAATTTCCCATCAGGTCTGCTTAACAGACATAATATTGTGTATGGGGAAGATTACCCATCAGAAGTTTTAAATAAGATGAAAAATGCATGGAGAATTGCAGCTAGGGCTTCCAAGACAGCACGAGACCGCTATGCTCAGCATTATGACAAGAAGGTACGACCTCTTGAGTTGAAAGTCGGGAGTCTTGTGTTGAGAGTTAATGAGGCGGCTCCTGCCAATCAGAGTAGGAAACTTGCTCCTAGATGGCGGGGCCCTTACCGGGTAATTGAAAGAAAAGGTCCGGTTAATTTTGTTATTAAAGGTATTTTTGAAGACCAAGTTGAGAGAACGATTCACATTAATAAATTAAAACCTTATCACGCGAGGGAGGAACTAGAGCTGCCTTCAGCAAGTCTAATTCCTGACCTGTCTAATGATCCAAGTGCTGAGTCAGATGATGAGGATGACCTTCTGTCAGATCCCATCAGTAGTCAAGTTCAATCTTGTCACCCTATGGTAACAAGGTCGCGAGCTGTACAGTAAATTGTTAATGATCTCCCCTAGTCAGGTTTAGTAATTTCATAATAATTATCCTGTAGAGGCACTGGTGTGTATTTACTGATGTACATGACTCAGGTAGCATACTTGCCTTGCTCTGGGGGTTTCCAACTTCCTACACCTCAGAGTAATATCCATGCTTCCGCCATTTGTTGTTGTCTGTCTTTCTCAGGTCTGATGGTACACCAGTTCCAGCCTCCCAGTCACACGTGAACCAAGGATCGAGATCAGCAGGTCTGGGGATGACCCACCTGGCTGATAAGATCGGGGTCTGAGGCACGTTACATAAAGTCCTCCCCCTTGTACCCGGTAACTCGTCAATTGGTTATCCGGAAGGGGTGACTGGCGTACAGTCACCCGGCCGACACCTCACGTCACTAACGAGGTTGTCCCAGTCCAGCCAGGCTGTCTTCACGGAGCAGAGTCCAGTCACCATCACAACCGTGGGCTAGCTGTCTCAAGATCACCAACCAAGCCCACCAGCCGCGTAGTCAAGACTGCGGGAAAACCGGAAGTGGAAGACGAGTGGTCTACGAACAAGAACGCTAATTGCAAGGACTTGTCAGCTCTCTCAAAACCTGCGGTTGCGTCGTCTGTGGAAATCAAGATGCAACGCGGTGGTCTCAGGTACGAACAGCACTACCCCTACAGAGTGCTTGCGGAATCGCCAGATGAGGTACAATCCTGTACCTCGGCCCAAGTTCAGCTACACGAGGGGTTGCACGAAAGGTGTACCGGCCCAGTAGTACCGGGATGACAAGTAAACGCCGGTAGATGACGTCGCCCAGGAGCTGAGGCAGGGCCCACCTGTCCTGTCACCATGCCATCCTCTTCAACGCCACTCGAACCTCACTACCAACGCGAGACATCGTGACACGTCGAAGCTGTGCTCTACTGTGGCAGCCATGGTTAACAACAATCCATCAAGACTGTTTGGGGAGCGATAAGAAGAGGTGAACCCGGGTTCCTGTTAGCGGGGTCCACCTGAGCTGACGGCGGCCAGCTGTCAGCTGTCACTCAAGTCAGGTGCGGGTAGTACGAGACCCCCTGTACTGTCCGTAGTTGGCCGAGGCCGGAAATGGAACTTCCAGACGACCAGGATCTTCAAGCAACATGAGGTAGTCGCCGGAATCTACAACAACGAAATGTCAACAGGAACGAACGAGAGAAAATATTTATAGAAAAGTTTCATATACAAATAAACACTATTAATATAGTAAACTGTGGTAACTCGGAACAGTTCAACTTTTAATTTTCCATCTGATAGTAAGCACCTATACACCTTCGGAAAGTTCTCTGGAACAGTATTAAATGTTGAAAACTAGAACTAGTGAAATAGAGAAATAAATCTAGAAAGTGAACATTAGAAAATGACCCTGTCTCTAGATAAGTTGTATGAGTGAACTAGTTTGAGAACCATCTAGTAGGGTCTCTAGAAACGTTGATCAGTGGGGAACTTTATCTAGATTTTTCTAGATCCTAGATACTGATAGTTATACATATATTTTTTTTAAATTTTTTTTGTGGTTTACTGAACAATAAGGGTGTGGTACACAGTCTGACAAATGTGTTCACCCGCTGTGGTTGTGGACTTGAATATGAACTCTGGGATATTAGGAGTTTGAGGAACTTATATCCAGAGTGTGGTTGTTGGTTGAGGGACATGTCTGTGGACATTGAATTTTTTTTTAATAATAAAAATATTTCTGTGTCTTTTCTTTAGATTTTAAGATTGGGATGCGCTGTGGTGGACAGTTGCCACAGGTGTGGAGTGGAACACTAGGTCCCTGAGAGGTAGTGTTCTTCCATGTTGATATAATTTTATAATTTTGTTAAATTTTTTTAATGACTGATTTTTTTTTATTTAATGTTTTGTGTGATGTGTTTGATCTTTATTCCAGGAGGAATACTGGGATAGCTGAAGGCTATCAGCTGATTTTAGCTAGTTAGTAATTGTTAGGTTGGGATTTCTCCAGTTATTTGTTACTATATCAAGACAGGTATAGGATGTTTTGTCTTCCAGGTAGTTGGAAGGGTATGGGGCTGCATCCAAGTTGGACAGTCAGGATTATAGGGACGGTCTCTGTCCTTATGTTTTATGTATTATTACTGTTGTGTTGATAGGTATAAATACATGCTGGGGCACACCTTTTGGGTGTGCCATTATTGTTGTTGGAGTATTGTATGGAATTAGTTAGGATTAGATAATTTCTTTTGTTTTGAGGCATTGGTTTAAAATAGTGTTGGGTTAAAAATGTTGTTTTTGGAGTTAATGGTTAGTGTAGGGCAGGATTTCTGGATAAGAAAAGTGTGTGTAACTTGCTTTACGCACAAATTTCTTAATTTCCGAGGAGGGGGAGTTGTAATGATCTGGGGCTCAGATCATTGGTTCTCCCTTCTCCCCTCTTTTCCCTCCCCTTCTCCCCTCCTTTCCTTCTCCCTCTCCCCTCCTTCCTTCTCCCCTCCCCTTGGCCGTCATTCGTCTCCTCCTCTTCCCCCCCCCCCTGTCGCCCATTTGTCAGGGTCAAGAGGTTGACCTGAGGGTAGGGTGGTCGTGGATACCTTGGCTTCTCCCACTCAATTCCCCACTCAGATATTTCCCTCTCCACCCCCTCTCATCCCTCTCTGTCCCTCTCAGCAGCGGCCTTCCCCATACCAGGCAGAGTCAAATGTCCCTACTCCTATCTTAGAGGAGACAGGCTTGAACATAAATTATCAGTTTTGTAAACATTGCTCGCAGGTGTCTGGGCTCCATAGACGCGCCTTGTCCCCCTTCTCTAGCTGGGGAGAGCTGACTCAATCTTCAGAAATTCTTGTAGCTTTCCACGACAGATCAGTGAAGGTGATTGGCCTGAGATAAGGGCCAAGTCCTTATTGGCCCTAGAGAGCCAGACCTCAGGCCTACGTGTTAAATGGTTGGCCAGGGCCAAAATAATGGGTGGAGCCCTGGGGCTGTATTAGATGGTGGGAGGAGTAATCCTTCCCAGCAATAAGTTGGAAAAACTAAATTTCATCAGTGTGTCTTGGGAGTGTATTAGGAACAGGGCCGCAAGCCCGTATCCTCGGGGCTGAGGGCAGCCATCAGCATCTTGGCCGTGGTGCGGGTATTTAAGGTATAGTGCACTTGAGTTTCGTGTCCTCGGTAAATATCCATTGTGCCTCTAGGGAAATAGAATAGGTGATGTGTTCAAATTGTCTTAATTTACATGTTTCATAAAATAAATTGTATAGCTTGTCCAGTGGTATTCACTTAACTCCCCTTTGATATATTTTGCTACTTTGTCATTTTTAGGTGTTGTATTGGAAGCCCCCATGTTCTCCTACTATTAATAGATACTAAAGTTGCCCTTGGATTCAAATAAGTAACGTAAATTACACAAACTAATTTTCCAAAATTTATTTCTGAAGTTCATATTACCCGGAGTCCCATGGTTACTGATTCCTTGCCTTCCTGGGGGATCGGTGACAGACACATTCAGGTATGGTTGGTCGGGAAGGTGGTGGCAGTGTTAATGTGTTTTGTTATTGTTTTAACTAATAACCCTTGTCCTTGGTGTATCTTCCTCATTTAATATTCCTCTTACATACGTGGCAGTCCAGTGAGGGGTCATACTGGACTGTAACAGTGTTAAGCTGGGGTATTGAGTGGAGAGAGACAGAGATGTACAACAGAGAGCGTATATTACGATCACGAGAGATAACAAGATAACAGGATTAATACTGGGGAACATCGGGTTATTACAATAAAGGCCGCGGTTATTACAGAGGGAAGCGGTCGTTACAATGTTCTTAGCTTGTTCTTCACACGTTCAGTGTCCATTCTTGTATTCCCTATGTTCCTTATCATGTTTTCATATTCTCTATAAGTTCATATTCCCTGCATGTTCACTCTATTCATCAACTTTTTCTTACATTTTTCTGTGTTCACCGTATGTTCACTGTGTTCATTCCCCTACTTAACCTCAATTTTTTTTATGTTCTTTGTTTCTTTAAACCAATTTGTTTCTTCCATTCGCTAACTAGTTCTTTGTCAAATAATATTATACGGCAATACAGTCCCCTCAACAATTTTAGTCATCAAGTTTTATTTACAAAACTATGTCAAAGTAATTCTCATCGTCGTCAACTTAATAGTTCTACCAACCCCGTTCTTAAACAAATCTACACTTTATTCAGTTTCAAATTTACAAAGACAAACCTTTCTTGTAACTTCGTAACTAAAAATCTTTCGCCAATCAACTAAAAATCTTTCGCCAATCAACTAAAACATAGTCACTTTCCTCATTTCTCAACTAAACTTATTATCCAATCAACCAAAAAATAGTCAAAGGAATCTTTCCAACGCTGTTCATAACTAAACTTATTCCCTAGTCATCAGAAAAATAACCGTGTTCTTCATGTTTCATTGTCATTTCATAACTAAAATTATCCATCAATCAACAGAAATAGTCATATTCATCATTGTTCCTAACTAAAATTATATGTCGTTAAGTAAGAAATATAGTCAAAGACACTCTTCGAGACATCAAGGACTTACTCAAAGACATCAAAGTTACTCTTCATTACATCAAAGACTCATTCAAATACTACTCATGTTCTCAGAAGTCATTCTCAAAGTCATCACCGATTTTCTCAGAGTCACCAAAGTTATTCTCTGAGTTAACAAAATACTACTCATGTTCTCAAAGACATTCTCAAAGTCAACAAAGCTATTCAAAGAGCTAACAAAAGTTATTCTCGGAGTCACCTTCGTTCTTCAGAGAAACTTTCCAAAACATCTTTGTTCATCAAAGTTATTCTCGGAGTCATCAAAGGTAATCTCTAACTCACTTTGGTCATTAAAGTTAATTTCTATGTTATAAAAGTTTGTCTCAGAGACATCTAAGTTAATCTTAGAGTTATCAAATGTAATCTCTAACTCACTTTTGTTCATCAAAGTTGATCTCAGAGTTAACAAAGGTAATCTCTAACTCACTCTCGTTCATCAAAGTTGTTTCAAAGTCATCAAAGTTAATCTCAGAGTTATCCAAAGATATTCTCATGTCCACAAAGTTATTCCAAGAGACGTCAAAGTTAATCTCAGACATCTTCGTTCATAAAAGTTATTCTCAGAGACATCTAAAGTTATTCTCTAAGACATCAAAGTTATTCTAAGAGCTATCAAAAGTTATTCCCACAAAGAAACTCTCCTTCCATCATGTTATTCTTTAAGACATCTTCAGTCATAAAATTTCTCTCCAAAATGTAACTAGTTCAGCTTTTCATACCATACCGGCGCTTCTGTTAAAATATATTTTCTTAGTCACTTTACCCTAAAACTGTTCTCAGAACTACACTGTCCAAATCCTACGTATCCTATCCTCTCCACCCAATGTTGCTTAGTTAACGTAACGTTCCTAAACCTGACTTTGCCTATCCTAACTTAACTTACCTAACCTTTACCTATCGTACATAACTTAACCTGCATAACCTAACTTTACCTATCCTAACAGGACTTACCTTACATTACCTATCTTACTGAACTTAACCTGCACAACCTAACATACATAACTTATCTTACCTATCCTAAAGTAACCTAACTTGCTTTACCTAACTTAATCTACATTCCCAAACTGCTGTATCCTAACTTATCTAGTCCAAACCAGCCATGATCTAACTTACATAATTATTCCTGCTTGTCTTTTGTGTTTCGTCAATCATTGTCTCATATTCATTTACTCATTTCAAGGGTTAATTTCTCAAATGGGCATTTTTGCATTTCAAGTGTTATTTGTTTAAGATTGGGAGTTTAACCATTTCAAAGGATTTTTGTTATATATGGGAATTTACTCGTTTCAAGGGCAAATTTCTCAAATGGTCATTTTTGCAGATCAAGGGTTATTTGTTAAAGTTCATCAAGTTGCTCATAAGTTGTATATATTATGTTTGTTATAATTTATTTATTCGTATTCCCCAACCCCTTAACCTAACCTTCCAGATGTAGTTTATTGTGTTTTTTGACGTAATTGTTGAATATATTATCCTTTTCCTAACCTTTCAGATGTAGTTTATTGTGTTTTTTGACGTATTTGTTGAATATATTATCCTTTTCCTAACCTTTCAGATGTAGTTTTGTTTCTCCTTTGTATATTTTTACCCAAACCCACCATCCCACTTAACCTTCTTTCCTTCTTTACTTTGTTTCTCCTACTCCTTCTAACCCTCCTTTTCTATCTCTATCCCTTATTCTCTCTCTTCCTCCCCCTCTCTCTCACTCATTTGCTCAAATGCTCTCTTCTTTTTCAAATTCAAGTCTTGTGCTCCCATGCTCTTCCTCCCCCCTCTCTCTTACTCTTTTCTCCTCGTTTCATGCTCTCACTCACTTGCTCTCTTGTTTTTCTTAGTAGATCTGATTCTTTACTATTGTAATTTTTATTATTACTAAGATAAAGAATGAACTTATATGTGAAAACAAAGTAAAAGAAGGAAAGAAGGTTAAGTGGGATGGTGGGTCAAAAAACACAATAAACTACATCTGGAAGGTTAGGTTAAGGGGTTGGGGAATACGAATAAATAAATAATAACAAACATAATAAATACAACTTATGAGCAACTTGATGAACTTTAACAAATAACCCTTGATCTGCAAAAATGACCATTTGAGAAATTTGCCCTTGAAACGAGTAAATTCCCATATATAACAAAAATCCTTTGAAATGGTTAAACTCCCAATCTTAAACAAATAACACTTGAAATGCAAAAATGCCCATTTGAGAAATTAACCCTTGAAATGAGTAAATGAATATGAGACAATGATTGACGAAACACAAAAGACAAGCAGGAATAATTATGTAAGTTAGATCATGGCTGGTTTGGACTAGATAAGTTAGGATACAGCAGTTTGGGAATGTAGATTAAGTTAGGTAAAGCAAGTTAGGTTACTTTAGGATAGGTAAGATAAGTTATGTAAGTTAGGTTGTGCAGGTTAAGTTAAGTAAGATAGGTAATGTAAGGTAAGTCCTGCTAGGATAGGTAAAGTTAGGTTATGCAGGTTAAGTTAGGTACGATAGGTAAAGGTAAGGTAAGTTAAGTTAGGATAGGTAAAGTCAGGTTTAGGAACGTTACGTTAACTAAGCAACATTGGGTGGAGAGGATAGGATACGTAGGATTTGGACAGTGTAGTTCTGAGAACAGTTTTAGGGTAAAGTGTCTAAGAAAATATATTTTAACAGAAGCGCCGGTATGGTATGAAAAGCTGAACTAGTTACATTTTGGAGAGAAATTTTATGACTGAAGATGTCTTAAAGAATAACATGATGGAAGGAGAGTTTCTTTGTGGGAATAACTTTTGATAGCTCTTAGAATAACTTTGATGTCTTAGAGAATAACTTTAGATGTCTCTGAGAATAACTTTTATGAACGAAGATGTCTGAGATTAACTTTGACGTCTCTTGGAATAACTTTGTGGACATGAGAATATCTTTGGATAACTCTGAGATTAACTTTGATGACTTTGAAACAACTTTGATGAACGAGAGTGAGTTAGAGATTACCTTTGTTAACTCTGAGATCAACTTTGATGAACAAAAGTGAGTTAGAGATTACATTTGATAACTCTAAGATTAACTTAGATGTCTCTGAGACAAACTTTTATAACATAGAAATTAACTTTAATGACCAAAGTGAGTTAGAGATTACCTTTGATGACTCCGAGAATAACTTTGATGAACAAAGATTTTTGGAAAGTTTCTCTGAAGAACGAAGGTGACTCCGAGAATAACTTTTGTTAGCTCTTTGAATAGCTTTGTTGACTTTGAGAATGTCTTTGAGAACATGAGTAGTATTTTGTTAACTGAGAGAATAACTTTGGTGACTCTGAGAAAATCGGTGATGACTTTGAGAATGACTTCTGAGAACATGAGTAGTATTTGAATGAGTCTTTGATGTAATGAAGAGTAACTTTGATGTCTTTGAGTAAGTCCTTGATGTCTCGAAGAGTGTCTTTGACTATATTTCTTACTTAACGACATATAATTTTAGTTAGGAACAATGATGAATATGACTATTTCTGTTGATTGATGGATAATTTTAGTTATGAAATGACAATGAAACATGAAGAACACGGTTATTTTTCTGATGACTAGGGAATAAGTTTAGTTATGAACAGCGTTGGAAAGATTCCTTTGACTATTTTTTGGTTGATTGGATAATAAGTTTAGTTGAGAAATGAGGAAAGTGACTATGTTTTAGTTGATTGGCGAAAGATTTTTAGTTGATTGGCGAAAGATTTTTAGTTACGAAGTTACAAGAAAGGTTTGTCTTTGTAAATTTGAAACTGAATAAAGTGTAGATTTGTTTAAGAACGGGGTTGGTAGAACTATTAAGTTGACGACGATGAGAATTACTTTGACATAGTTTTGTAAATAAAACTTGATGACTAAAATTGTTGAGGGGACTGTATTGCCGTATAATATTATTTGACAAAGAACTAGTTAGTGAATGGAAGAAACAAATTGGTTTAAAGAAACAAAGAACATAAAAAAAAATTGAGGTTAAGTAGGGGAATGAACACAGTGAACATACGGTGAACACAGAAAAATGTAAGAAAAAGTTGATGAATAGAGTGAACATGCAGGGAATATGAACTTATAGAGAATATGAAAACATGATAAGGAACATAGGGAATACAAGAATGAACACTGAACTTGTGAAGAACAAGCTAAGAACATTGAGAACATGAATATTGAGTATAAAAGTTATACAGAGAACATATGATGTACATGAAAAACCTGACAAAGAACATAGTGAACATACGGGGAAAATGGTAGAAAACAGAAAAAATGAGAAAAACAGGTGAAAAGAATTGAACTGAGCATGCTGTGAACATTTGTAGAACATGGAATGAACACAGAAAACATGGAAAAAATGTGAAGAACACAGCTGAATATAGAGTAAATATGCAAATACAGTATGATGATTATTGAAGGTTTGGATTCGTTGGGGATAAAGAACTTGTACAAAATGAACTAAGCTGTGGAGGACAAGAGTTGAAACTTGATAACTGAACCGGTTTTTATTTACTATGTCTGAAAATGTAGTTGGGTGTTCAAATCTCATGGGGATTTGGACTGATAGTAATAAATTTACAGGAGTGAACTTGGACTGAGGACAAGAGCTAGAGTTTTATAATTGTTTACATCATATTTACTATGAAATACAGAGGGTAAAAATTTCAGGGGAATTGATAGGATATTTACAAAGATACTAGAGAGAACTAAGGTGGGGACGAGAGCCGGAGCTCGTTTACTGTTTTGATCTTATTTACGGTGTCTGAAATACTGAGGGTAAAAATTACCATGAAATTGATGGGTTATTTACAAATATACGAGAGCGAACTAAGTTGGGGACGAGAGCTGGAGCTCAGTAACTGACTTGATCTTATTTACTAACTTTGAAGTATGTCTGCTTTACATTTCGGGGAAAATTGGTCTGTTACTAACGATCTTGTACAAATGAACTAAGCCGGGGACAAGAGCTAGAGTTTGATAATTGTTTGGATTTACTAAACTACTTCTGAAATATAGAGGGTAGAAATTTCATTGAATTTGATTAGATATTAACGAAGATACGAGAGAGAGCTAGGGCAGAGGATAAGAGCTAGAGTACGGTAGCTGTTTGCATTTACTAAACTATGTCTGAAATATAGAGGGTAGAAATTTCGGGGAATTTGAATAGGTATTAACGAAGATGTGTGAGGGAACTAAGGTGGAGGACAAGAGCTGGAGCTCGGTAACTAAATTACTGTATTGAACTACGTTTGAAATATGATTATTTTTAAATTTTAGAGGGCTTGGACTGTTAGTATTCATTATACGACATTGAATAAAACGTAATAAGAGAAAGATTAACTTTTTTTCACCTATTATGTTAATGCGAGTCTCTGTTTTTTTCTGTCTGTCTGTCTAACAGTTATTATTATGTTTTGTTTTACCAAGCTAAATATGTAAGTGTCTACCAGTCATTGAATAAAACGTGATAAGAGAAAGATTAACTTTTTCACCTATGTCTGTCTGTCTGTCTGACAGTTATTATGTTTTGTTCTTTACCAAGATAAATATGTAAGTGTCTACCAGTCATTGAATAAAACGTGATAAGAGAAAGATTAACTTTTTTCACCTATTATGTTAACACGAGTCTCTGTTTTTTTCTGTTGGATCGAACAATTACTAATGGTTGATGATGAGTGTAAACTCGCGCTATGGAAAGACACAAGGTCTGTCCCTAACGAGATGTGACGAGACGTAATGAGTAACCACGCTTGCATTTTCAAATGTTATAAGAACTGAAAACAGACTTAACCCAGAGCTCATCCGGACTGTTTACATTGGATAATGTAAGTCTTAAGAGAGAGAGAGAGAGACAGAGACAGAGACAGAGACAGAGACAGAGACAGAGAGAGAGAGAGAGAGAGAGAGAGAGAGAGAGAGAGAGAGAGAGAGAGAGAGACAGAGACAGAGACAAAGAGAGAGAGAGTGATGGACTGAATGAAAGCCTTTCTCCATCTGTCTGCTAGCTAAACCACCAAGAAGAAGTCTTATTATTATTATTATTATTATTATTATTATTATTATCGTTGTAAATCGCTTAAGTGATTAATAAAAGAATTAAATTTATATATAATGTGTTTTACTTTTCCCTCGTTTATTGCTCTCGCCATGTTGATCACGTTACGATATAGCTTAGTCATATTAACAGAAATAATACTAAAGGGAGATTGCACGGAACAATGGTTGATGGTATGGGGGGCGGTAGGGGCTGAGGGGTGGGAGTGATTGATGGCTGAGAGGTGTGGGTCTGTCTGTCGGCAGGAGTATGTACCTCGCTCCTTCCTTACCGGAATCACAGTGTATGGGGAAGCGTGGTGGGACGAACAGTTAACAAGAATAATTTGTAGGTAGAGATCGCGTCTCCGTGATGATGTGAAATGATTCTCTCTTTTAGTAAACGCTAACCTCCAGACTTTGACTGAGTTTACTAAGTGAAGTGACGTGTGGTGGACTATAGAGAGAGAGAGAGAGAGAGAGAGAGAGAGAGAGATAGAGAGAGAGAGAGAGAGAGACAGAGAGACAGAGAGAGAGACAGAGACACAGAGATAGACAGAGAGACAGAGAGAGAGAGAGACAGAGAGACAGAGCGAGAGAGAGAGACAGAGAGAGACAGAGACAGAGAGAGACAGAGAGACAGATCGTTACTCTTAAAATGTTATTTGGGCAAAGAACGAACGAAGTTGGTATATTCTCCACGTTACATTAATGATATTGGGTAAAGAACGAAGTTAGCATATTGGTCGTGTTACCTTACAAGGATGTAAGGGTGAGAGTGAAGGCGGGCTCGAAAATTGACATGGTGGTCATCCTCTGATGCGCTGTCAGTCTAAGTGAAATGGAGAAAGATATGTGAACAGCAGCAGCAGGAGAAAGGAAAATGATGTTACTTTCCCCAACTATTAAATGATCTGGAGACAGAGAGAGAGAGAGAGATAGATAGAGAGAGACAGAGACAGAGACAGGGACAGGGACAGGGACAGAGACAGAGAGAGAGATAGAGAGAGACAGAGACAGAGAGATAGAGGGTCGCGAACCATAGCGAAACGCATTGGTAATGGTTGCCCGGTATTGGAGCGGGTGGGGATGAGGGGTGGGAGTGATTGATGGCTGACAGATGTGGGTCTGTCGTATATACTTAGCTCCCCTCCTTAACGAATCCAGTGTATGAGGACTCGCCGTGGGGCGAACATCTCCACTCTGAAGACAACGAAAACCCTTTAGACAAATGGCCCCCACTTCCGCAGGAGGGTGTGCTCTCGCTCTCTTACCCCTCAACACTTTTGACTTCCTGTAGGGGGGAGCTAATGGACCTCCTGGCGTTCCTCTCAGGTATGGGGGTTCTCCTCTCCCTCCCCAAACAACATAACCACTATGTTGGATCCCCTCTCATCCTCTACTCACGATCATCAAACTAATATCATCATCATCACACAGGATTAAGTCTATGACAAACACACATACATATTCATTTACTCCTTCCTCATATTCCACTCTTATCCTTTTATTTTCATACGTCTTCCCAGAAATTCCCACATCTTCCTAGAAATTCCCTTTGTGACTAGAGCGAGGGGCTGCACCTGCTCACATACCACTCAAGACCGCGTCCGACACATGCCAAACTTCCGGGAAATTGCCCTCCCAAACCCTCTGCGACGACGACGACGCGCTGCGACGGCAACGACGCGCACCACCTGCCATCCAACAACATGATCTCCCCTCTTTCCTGACCACATACCATAACACCAGACGCTCACACGCGTCCGAAACGCGCCAAACTTCCGGGAAAATTCCCCCCAAAACCTGTGCGACTAGACACCCGCGCGCCACCTGCCGGGTGGCACTCACCTGAGTGCCACCTGGCAGCTGGCGCGCGTCGCTCTAGTCGCAATTTACACTACTGTCTTACGGGTGCTTTACTTAGAGACCCACTCTTAGTTTAATGAGCATCCAACAGCTTCATAGAAAACGGTAACGACTTGCAACAAGAGTGGCAAGCATTGCAGCCAAAGCGGCAAGAACAGTAGACATCCACAACAGTAGGTGAAGTAGTGGGCAAAGCAGCAGCTGTCAACAGGAGGGTTTAGATGCTGGGATCCATCCTCCCCTCTGGTCCATCAGCCGCACGATCCATCACTCGGAGTCGCCGATATATATGTCAGTTACCCCCTGAAGCCAGTGACAAGCAGCCAGGAGGGTCGGATGACAGCCAGTTGTATTCAAAGGTTTACTTAGTACTCGCAGTAATGTGGGTATGCTCGCTATTCACACTTTTTTTCCAGATAGTATCACTTCCATTCATATAGTTTTAGCGCTGATAACTAAGCTGCCTATAGGGTCAATAGGGACCCTTAATGGTATTATGAATATATTTTAATAGTGTCGGGTGCCGCTATTACATTGATTTATATAATGACACATTATAAATACTTGTAGACGTGCTAAGATTAAGGTTGCAGTGTGTGGCGATGTCAACGTGTGATTGGCTGTGTAAGGATGTGTCCTCATCCGTCATTTGTCGGCGATCCATCAACTAATCGACACTGGCTGACAGGGAACCGTTCGATTCGCCTCTTTTGATCATGACTTTGACTACTTTATTTTACATTCAGCGAGGGCATCAGTTATTTTCTTAAATGAAATAATATAAAAGTCAGCGTCTTTATAAGGTTTAGACTAAATGTAACCAATCTGGACATTTGTAAAATATCTTGACTTAAGAGCACATCGAGAAAATAAATATCCCAGGGTTTGATCCGGTCATTGAAATGCAGACTGAAGGGCTTGAAACAATCCAAATCTCGGAGTTATTAAAAGTTTCAGGTCTCTGAATGAAATTTGATTTTCCAATGTTTGAACTAAGGGATAAGATTAGATGGAAAACTCCACAAAATTAACTGATTCTATTATAAAGTTAATGATTAACTTTGAAACACTTAATGATTCAGCATTATGCTCCATCCCCCTGGAGACCCTAGGAAGACACGTCAGCTGACAAGACACTCATTGTCTATGTATCTGTCAGCTAGATACTCAGAAAATGAGGCATAGTCAAGTGAACATAAAAAATTGCTAAGTTTTGTATAATTACAATTGCTAAGTTTTGTATAATTACAATTGCTAAGTTTTGTATAATTACAATTGCTAAGTTAGTGTGTCTGTATTGCACTTGGAAGGAATATGAGGACATATAATAAATTCCTGTTGCCTATCAGACTACTGCCTTCCTGGTACAGCCAACCACTTTCCGTTGGGTGAGTGGCTCCTGAGCTGCCGTGTGGTGAGGACGTGTCGCCTGACCGCTCTGGTAGTTTGGGGTGGTTGCCGTTTTCGCCGGCAGGGGATGTGGGTGTCTCTACCCTCCCTGCTGTTCCTGGTGGTGTGGACGTGACGCTTTTGCGATGGGCGGCCTTCTTACACATGTCGTGAGGGGTAAGCTCCATAGGTTTGGAGTTTACTGGCCGTGCGGGATACCCCTCTCGTGGATTTGGTCATGTGTGACAAGCTCCAGGTTCCTGTCATGGACGTCTACGGTGTTGAGCTGGTCACTGCTTGCCGTGTGTTTAACAAGTTTTTTTGAGAGAGGCAGTGTACCGTGACATTCTCAAAAGGTACAAGGGGCGTACTTTGCAGCTGCAGGACGGCAACGGGTCTGTGGCCACTTCGGACCGAAGTGGTGCAGTGACGTATGAGAGTATCCTTGGAGCCCCCATGGAGTTTCCTGAGACCCTCCTCTGGTGTTTCTTCCAGAGGTATGGCTCTGTCGTCAGTGTGCGGATGAACTCGCTGTCTTCAGGGAAATATTTGGGTGTGAAGACCAACATTCGTACCCTCGGGATGCGACCGAGGTCGGACATTCCATCCTCTGTCCGTCTTTTAGGGTACTATGTGCGAGTGTTTTATGCCCGGCAAAGCGGTATTTGTTTCCGGTGTGGCATGTTGGGGCATCAGGCTGCCGGGTGCACTGCAGATCCTGTTGCTCCTGTCAACTTATTCCGTGAAGAGGATTTCCCGGCGCTCCCTCTGAAGGAGGACTCCGGGGGTGAGGGGGTGGATGTCCGGTTCACTGATGCGGCTCCCCCTGCGTCGTCCGTCATTACTCCGGTTGTTGCGGACCCTCCTCCGGGGTTTGCACTGCAGTTGGTTGATCTACCGGATCCTGTCGATGTCCCTGCTGCTCCTGTGAGCCTTCCTGGTGCTTAATGTGAGGCGTCGCTCTCTTCTCCCTCGTCTTCAGCTGAAGCGCCTGGCCCTGTGTCCTCGCCTCGGGTCTCAGATGTGCTGGGTGTTGGGGTGGCTGCAGAGCATCCTGATGTGTGTGGCTCGGTTTCCCCTGTGGTAGAGGCTGTATTAGTTTGGCTAAGCAGCTGCGGTCTTAATCCCTTGACCTTTCTTAGATATGTGATCCATAGTCTGTCTACTTAACATGTACTTCCAACCATCATTCGTTAAGTGTTGTAGTAATGATCCTCTAGCTAATAATCCCTACTAACTTGTGGATTACAACACCACTCCCTTCCTTAAACACACATATGTCCCCATATGCATCATTGCAATGGTTCCATTGGTGCAAGGACCTGGAGGATGCACCCACCATATGTGTACAACTAAAAATTCATCCAATAAGTTCATCATGCACACGATGAACTAATTTAAAATTTTCCCCGACATCACAACACTTCTACAACATATACATTATATTCACATCATAGCATAGGTAAAATAGTCTGTAATATTTTTTCCCGTTTTCAACAATGCACATATACCTAAACTGCTGACATATAATTACATACAAACATAACCATAAAATTACATGGACCAGAATGCTGGCACTTAAACAGAAATGACACTAGTCATTAATATATACACAACACATATATATCTAAGGTTCTTCATCCTTAGTAACAAGTTAATAACAATTTAACATCTTGCCCTGTACTGTTGACATAATGGCTTACAATGATCACACTAATGTTTCACTGGCCTCCTCCACAATTGGCAACATCACTTCTCTTGTCTTCGTGTCCCATGGTTGCTAGGTCATAGATCCTCCATGACCCAGACAAAACCCAGGCTGTCCAGCCTGGTGAATGTTGTCAATGTTCCATCGTTGCTCTGAGCTAACGTGATCCTGGCCTCCAGAGCAACGGAGATTCCTACCCCCGGGGCATTGTTCCCTTGGATCCATGCTGCCATCTTGTTCCAGGGCACCATCCCCAGAACGCTGTAGACACCTCACAGCTCTCTGGTCATCCTTCCTTGCTGTACTCACCACAGCTGTAGCACAGTTACTCTATGTCCATCTGTACGCACACCTTCCCGACCGCTGTACCTGTAAAATATTCCCTCAGAGCCCCCTGGCTCGATCCCATTATTACATGACACCCCCTCGGCTCCTTACTCTCTCCCCGTATATAGCCTGAGCGCAGCTGCAAAGCCATTGCAGCTGGCCCTTATCCCTGCTTTGATGTCAGGGGGCGAATTTCTCCTATAACGTCACGTTGGCTTCACTTCCTCCCCCCTTTTTTTCTAGAATTACTGATTGTAGCCTCATGGCTTCCCTTCTACTCTACCTGAAGCTCTGTGACATGATCCCAGGGGACCTTCTCAAACCTAACACTCAGTAATGGTGCCGATGAGGTAATATGTAGTATATACATGCACATACATTATCACAATAAATACCTCATTAAAATATTTTCACAACTAATGTCACTAAAACAGCATACTGCCACTGGCTCCCCTCTAGCGAGATTCCTGTAACAACTTAATTAATGAGAAATTAGTATATCTACTTGGCTCGCCCACTGCAACCACCAACACCTGAAATTTTGAAATTCTACATTCTAATCTTATCCATAAGACTTACCCACTCCGACACACCATCACCTCTGGTCAACCCAACCACTGATGACCTCATTATAAAATCACGTCTCTCAACAGCCAGGCTCTGCGTACTGACGCACCTGACCACATTAAACCGATACTCACCTTACCGACCACTACCTGGCGTCCCTGCGCCACCATATACTCCACAACACCACACTCCATACCAGGCGTCCAAACGCCACTACACTACACCACCCAATGGCGTCCCCAACGCCATCAACACTCGGCGACTCCAAGGCCATCAACACAACACACAGCGTCCCCAACGCCATCAACACAACACACGGCGTCCCCAACGCCCTCAACACCACACACGGCGTCTCCAACGCCCTCACCACATGCGGCGTCCTAAAAACACCACGAGACATCACCACCAATAACACCAATAAGTAACTACATGCAACACACACTCTCCCTTTTCTCTAGGTAATCCGTTAATTACCTGACCCACACTCGTCAGGTATAATCTCTTGTGTAGTGGCCACCCACCACACACTACCACCTGCGTTAACATACTTTAACGCTAATATCTACAATACACCCGGCGTTACGACAACCAGTAACGATACACATGCTACACCTTGGTGCTACAATGCCAACAATGTCATGCACTATACTACATCCATGATATTAACAGTCAAAACATGCACATTTCACTACAGTAAATACTATGCATTACGCTGGCGTTTAATAAGCTACTACACATATTACACTACTCACCCCACTGGCGATTAATAAGCCACTACACGTGCATTACACTACACACCCCAGCGTGCAAACGCCAATACACAACCATGCACTACACCCGGCGTCTAAACGCCAATACACGACCATGCCCTACACGGCGTCCAAACGCCAATACACACTGCGTCGCCGCCAACACCCCCCCCCCCCACCAACGGGACACGCTCCCCGTGAAAAACGGTAACATCTCCATAATGCTATCTGTACCTACAAAAAATCTCCATGGACCTCTCCACGGTACACTAGATGTCGAACCCCAGACGGCAAATTACGCATCGCTCGCTTTGCCCAGGCGTCCATAATTCACAGCGTCTATTTTCTGTATCCTCGTCTGACAACACAATAACTCGTGCACTACTTTAGGTAGTAGTAGGCATCCTTCAGTCTCGGGAGACTATGGAGTTGCGCCCTAGTTGTCAATCCTGGTGCAGCGTCTGGTGTGACTGATGAGGCCAATCCGAGAGTGGCAGTCCATCCCACACCGAGCACAAACGAAGTCCGATTCTGGTCTGTCTTCCTGGCTACCGGCTTTCCTTCTCTGTCTCTTTGCCTCCGATTCCTTGGCAAGTGACTCCTCGAACTTGGAGAGACCTCGTTGAACAGACTGCCTCCAGGCTGAACATTCTGCAGCCAGTGTCTCCCATATAGCAAGATCGACGTCCATGGCTTTCAGGTCCCTTTTGCATACGTCTTTGTACCGTAGCTGGGGCTTGGCTGCTGGACGCTTTCCCTGCCTCAGCTCTCCGTGCAGGAGATCCTTGGGGATCCTGCCGTCGCCCATTCGCACAGCGTGCCTGAGCCAGCGCATTCGTCTCTGTTTCAGCATTGTGTACATGCTGGTGATTCTTGCTCTCCCCAAGACGTTGTTGTTTGTCACCTTGTCCTGCCAGGTGATGTCCAAGATGTGTCTAAGGCAGCGCATGTGGTAGGCATTCAGCTGTCATTCCTGACGGGCGCGGAGTGTCCAAGACTCGCTGCCATAAAGGAGAGTGCTCAGGACACAGGATCTGTAAACCTGAATCTTAGTATACTCAGTAAGCCTATTGTTGGCCCACACTCACTTTGTCAGTTTGGACATGGTAGTAGATGCCTTACCGATGCGTTTGTTTAGCTCCGTATCAAGAGAGAGGGAGTCAGAGATTGTGGAGCCCAGGTACACGAAGTCGTGAACGACTTCCAGTTTGGAATCAGAGATGCCGATGTCAGGTGGGGAGTCCACTCCTTGTCCCATGACTTGTGTTTTCTTCAGACTGATGGTGAGTCCGAAAGCCTGAGAGGCCTCGCTGAAGCGGGTTATGAGCCGTTGGAGGTCTTCAGCTGAGTGGGCAGTGACTGCTGCGTCGTCGGCAAAGAGGAAGTCGTGCAGACACCTCAGCCGAACCTTTGTCTTGGCTCTCAGCCTGGCGAGGTTAAAGAGCTTTCCATCCGACGTGGTCCGGAGGTAAATGCCTTCCGTGACAGATCCGAAGGCGTGCCGCAGCATAACTGCGAAGAAAATCCCGAATACGGTTGGAGCCAGTACGCAGCCCTGCTTTACTCCACTTCGGATGTCAAAGGCGTCTGATGTTAGGCCATCAAAGACCACGGTGCCACTCATGTTCTCGTGGAAAGATCTGATGATGCTGAGGAGCCTAGGTGGGCATCCGATCTTGGGGAGGATCTTGAACAGGCCATCCCTGCTGACGAGGTCGAAGGCCTTCGTCAGATCTATGAAGGCTACAAAGAGTGGCTGCTTCTGTTCCCTGCATTTCTCCTGCAGTTGTCTGAGGGAAAAGACCATGTCGATGGTGGACCTGCCAGCTCTGAATCCGCAATGTGATTCTGGATAGACTCTCTCTGCAAGTACTTGGAACCTCTTCAATGCGACTCGAGCAAACAGCTTTCCGACAATACTGAGGAGGGAGATTCCACGGTAGTTGTTGCAGTCGCCCCTGTCACCTTTATTCTTATACAGTGTGACGATGTTGGCATCCCTCATGTCCTGTGGCACCTCTCCTTCTTCCCAGCAGAGGCAGAGAATTTCATGCAGCTCCATGAGCAGGCTACCTCTGCAGCACTTCAAGGTCTCAGCAGGAATGCCATCTTTGCCAGGAGCTTTACCAGAAGCAAGGGAGTCTAGGGCATCGCTGAGTTCTTCCAGGGTCGGTTCGCTGTCGAGCTCCATTAACACAGGCAGACACTCAATGGCGCTCAGGGCATCTTCGGTAACCACATTGTCCCTGGCGTATAGCTCAGAGTAGGGCTCGACCCAGCGCTTCAGCTGCAGTGTCTGGTCCTGAATCACCTCGCCAGTGGCAGATTTCAGAGGAGAGGTCTTCCTCTGGATTGGGCCGAGGGCCTGCTTGATGCCGTCATACATTCCCCTTACATTGCCTGTATCCGCTGTAGTCTGTATCTGGGAGCAGAGCTGGAGCCAATAGTTGTTGGCACATCGCCTGGCGCTCTGCTGCACTTTGCAGCGGACGGCCCGAAGGATCTGTAAGTTGCGCTGACTTGGGCAGGCTTTGTAGGCTGCCAAGGCGTTTCTCTTCTCTTCGATTACAGGTGTCATCTCTTCCGAGTGAGCCTCGAACCAGTCTGCCGACCTGCTGGTCTTCTTGCCAAAGGTGGAAATGGCAGCGTTGAACACAGCGTCTCTGAAGTGCTCCCATCTTTTACAGGCAGTGACCCCAGCTGGGCCAGGGAGAGCTTCCTCGAGCACGTGTGCAAAATCTTCCACCTTTTCCTGGTTGCGGGTCTTGGTGGTGTCGATGCGAGGTCTGCCCGCCTTTTTCGAGTGATGAATCTTCTTTGGTTGCATCTTGACCCTGCTACATACCAGGGAGTGGTCGGTGTCACAGACAGCACTCTGGTAGCTACGCGTAATCTTGACGCTGGGTAGACTTGCACGCCTGGTAAGAATCAGGTCAAGCTGGTGCCAGTGCTTGGATCTGGGGTTTCTCCAAGATACTCGGTGTTGAGGCTTTGTGCCGAAGAACGTGTTGGTGACACAAAGACCATGAAGGCAGCAGAGTTCTAGCAGACGTTGCCCGTTCTCATTCATCCTTCCTATGCCGAATTGACCCAGGCAAGTGGGCCAAATGTTGTGCTCGGCACCCACTCTGGCGTTGAAGTCGCCGAGGATGAACAGTGGCTCCTTTACAGGGATTCTCGCTATGACTCTGTTGAGGTCATCGTAGAATTTTTCCTTTGCCTCTGCTGGAGAAGTCAGGGTTGGTGCATATGCACTAATTACATTGACTGGTCCTGTTTGGGAGTACAGTTGCAGAGACAGAATTCGTTCGGTTTCCCCCATCGGTGGCATAATGTGTCCCAACAGTGCATTCCTGACGGCAAATCCCACACCATGTTCTTTGGTCTCATCTGGAGGTTTTCCTTGCCAGAAGAAAGAGAAGGTCCTCTCTCTCACAGATCCTGATTCTGGGAGCCTGGTCTCTTGGAGAGAAACAATATCCATCTGCAGCTTGCTCAGCTCCCTATCGATGATTGCTGTTTTTCGGGCATCATTGATTTCTTGCAGGTCGTCAGAGAAACCTGGTGTTAGTGTCCTGACGTTCCATGTGCCCAGCTTTAGGGCAGTTGATATTTTCTTCTTTGGCTTAGTATTGCTTGGTGCAAAGTTGTCGGGCCGCTTGTCGGTTTTCACCCTAAACCCCACGCACCCAGTGAGGTTAACGGACAGTGGCGAGGCAGCACCTTATTGGCTGGGGTTTGCCCAGCTTGAGGCGGGCGGTAGCTGCCCAGTGGGGCGCGATGACCCCTCCCACCGTCGGAAGCAACCCCTGGCGTCACACTCTTCGCCAATCGAGCAGAAGACTTAAAACCGGTAGACTGTCGCTTCCCGTGTTGGTTCGACGCTGTGAGGCGAAGCTGGAGTGTCCTCTCCAGGGCGCAAAGCCTGGGTAGGTAGATATGGAGGAGAAGCTGTTACCCATGCAGCAGGTCCCCCCCCCCCTCCACGTTGCTGAAATTATCCAATAAAAAGGCAAATGCCAATACGCATGGTTCCAGCAACGTCGCAGGAGCTGCCAGAACGAGGTCGACGTCAACAACGAACTGCCTTAGGGGCTCCAACTCCGGATTTTTCCTCGAGGTTGACTCCTGAAGCCTTCCCAAAAAAAAGGGTATGGCCGCAAGGCAGCGGAGGTTTAAAATCAGGGTTTTCCTTCCCCTAGATGGGCTGCCTTCCCAGGCTATCGAGTCCCATCTACCCGGAGCAGCTGGTTTTAAGGCGCCAGAGGCCCGCCCTCGCCCCTTCTCCTGTCGGTAAAAGCAGGTTCCAAGGGGTTGTCATAGCCAGGGGGTGGTAATGGGGGACGAGCTCCCATGACCTATAAAATGCTCCTATACGGCATGCGTCTCAAATAGCCACTGACATCCAAGTCCAACTCCTGGCCTGCACGGGTGGCTTAGTCTAAGTCCGGCGGAACTACTTTAGGTAATATTTCATTATCCTTAAAATATTCGATTTACACTTTACATGAAATTTAATTAACTTCAAATTACGTAGTTTTCACGCTTGATTTGTCCTTAGCAACGGTTTATCTCTATTACCACCATACCGACGATATAAAACAAACTCCAAGGTGCGGCTCGCTTGGCCCACCCATGGCCCACACTGGCCCACATTCACCCACGCAAGTTTCCCTCCCTACTTTGTATAATCTGCACTACGAACACTGCACTTAGTTTGGATCCCGATGATTCAGTGATCCAGACTTGCATCTTAGCCGTCTCTCGTTGCGGGAATCTGGAAATAAATAAACCCACATGTGTCCCACAATGTCTTAGTCCCTCTAATTAATTAAATCCTCTGATCTGGTCTCACCTGACCTTTCTTTCCTCCGTCTAGTAACCAGCGTTCTCAACACAACCCAACGTCTTCCAATTCCCTAACATTCCCTCTCCAATCAAACCAGGAACACTATGAGGGGACAAATGGAAGGTATTTAAAGGCCGTCGGGTTTTGTCATTTAATTACAAAGAATAGACTCTGACAATTAATAACATATTAACATACTCTATTAGGTAAATACACTTTCAATATCCATAAACCACTTGACCTCCGCGGTCACCACTTGCACTCGTAACTTCCGCCTAAGTCCTTAATACTGAATAATTACTACAACGCTCCTCACCCGGTTAGTCTTACATTCAATACTCACATATTGCAGACTTAACTTGGTCACTAAGATCACATCAGGCTCTCGCATAGCTGTCTGCTACACTTTGCTGCTGCCACTGATGGAGACCCCGAGAACTTGCCAGTTCCACTCCCACAACCAGACTGTCTTCAGCCAGCCATGGCCTCACCCATTTCACCCCGCCTCTCAAGGAAGGTATAATCCGATTAACCTTATCCGTAGAAGCGGTAACCTTGTTCCTAGAAACCTGAGTCCTCTTTCCAGGAATTATTAGTTAGGCTAAGCAGCTGCGGTCTTAATCCTTTGGCCTTTCTTAGATATGTAATCCATAGTCTGTCTACTTAACATGTACTTCCAAACATCATCCGTTAAGTGCTGTAGTAATGATCCTCTAGCTAATAATCCCTACTAACTTGTGGATTACAACACGTCTGTGATGCCGTCGGGTCACTGGTTGGGGGATTGCTGCGTTGCCGATATACGAGGAGCAGCGGGACTTTCGTGATGAGACGATTCCCACTGTGTGGGGGCGTGTGCCGATCACTCGCCTCAGGAGTGATACCATCTGGGTTTCATGTTTGTGGGTGTTTGTTGCCAAGGTTCCGGATGACATGGCGTCCTCAGTGGATGGTCCAGGGCCTTGGCAGTGGTTGCTCTGGGAGGAGTTCAATGTACGTTCTCTCGGGTCATGTTTCCGGGCAAGTATGTCTGCTGATTTCCTATTTCTGTGCTTACTCTTGTACTGTGTGCCCTTCTGGCTGTTTGTTTACCCTCTTGTAGTTTGTGCCCGTGCCTCTCCCTTTGTTTGTGGCGAGGCAGGTGGTTTGGTGTGTATGTTATTATTCATGTATTTGTTTTTGTGTTGTTACTTTGCCCTGTGTGTTTTATTCATGCTTTAAGAGTTGTGTTTGTTTTTTTATTTTCCTTTGTTTCTTCATGGCTTGTTGTATGATGTGTTTTTGTCATATTTCATGTTGTTCATACTGATATGCTTTGTTGTCGGTCCTTCAGGCCGGTGCTTCTGCCTGTTTTGATTTATACTGCTATAATGTTTTAAAATGTTTTAACTTGTTCCTCTGTTTTCTTGTTTTTCTTGCATTACTTGCTTGTTTGTAAATGTTTTTTGTTTTGTATCTAGTTGTGATTTTCTCAACCGTTTAATGTAACCTTCTTTTGTTTTGGTAATTGTTGTACTGTTGGTCCTTCTGGCCGGCGGTTTCTTGCTTTGTTTTGTTATGTTTTACTTGTTGTTTTGTTGTTTTATTGTAAATAACTTTCATGCTTGCATGTAAAAATAAAAAAAAATAAAAAACTTCCCATTGGGTACAATATCCATGGCTAACGTTATTTCCACGTCCAATCAGCGTCGACAATGGTGATTCAACGTTGTATTAACAGTGACGTTGGTTCGACGCTGAAGCAACACTGGGTTGGGCCATCGGTAATAGAACGCTGATCCTGCAAGAAGAAAGACAGTTATTGAGGCAGTCGGTCTGGTAGGAAATTGGAATTTATTTAATCACTCACACATGCAAGGAAACGGGCAGTCAGCTGTATACTGTTAATCATGTGAAACTTGGTTAAAAAGCAGTTAAGAGACGCAGCCTGCTTAGTCTTCTAACATGGTTATCAATATTCATTTCCCAAAATGCAGTTCGAAATTGTACGAAAACGTATAATTAATTTCGTTTCTCGTTGCTTATGCTTTCATTATTCGTGATAACTATAAATATTTGTTTTATATGAAGCGTCTCATGTCACTCGGAAAGAAGAAGAAACAGGGTGGACACGATCACTACTAACATAATACTCTGGATAAGAGTGAACAATATATTGTTCACTATATATTGTTCAGAGTTAGTTCTGAGGTATATTCAGAGCTTTAAATCCATTTATTTGATATTCAGCTAATAGTTCTCTATTTTTAACATTCATCCACGTTTCGGTAAGTGCAATAATATCTATTTTTTCTGTGCAGACAAGAGCATTTAACTCGTTTATTTTGTTTCTTAGACTTGTACTGTTAGTGTAATATTCCCTAGGTGAATTGTTATTTTGAGAACCTTTTCTTTCCCCTGATCATTTTGCCAATTTGTTTCTCCAACAACACATACTTTTATTACCTCCTTCCTCCCTATCAATTCCCATACCACTATCTACTAACAGTTTAAACCCAAACAAATGCCTCTAACCACTGGTTCCAACGAGTGCGCAACAGCAACAACCCCAGCCCTCGATAGAGGCACATCACGACGAGAATACATTTCATTTCTTCCATAGAAGTGTTCCCAATTGTCTATGAAAGATATTGTATTTGATTTGCAATATCTTTCAAGCCGACAATTGACACCAAGTGCCCTCGACAACCATTCATTCCCAACGCTCTTTCTTGGAAGAATGCCACATATGATCGGGATTCCTCCCTTGCTCCTAACTATTTATATGCCTTTGTTAATTTTCTGCATCAGTTCCTCATTCCTAACTCGTCCAACATCATTACCCCCTGCACTAATACAAATAATGGGTTTGTTCCCATTTCCCGTCATAATATCTTTCATGTTGTCAACAATATCTCCAATTCCAGCTCATGGATAGCAAAACCTTAACCTGTTCCCCTTATCTCTGGCACAAAAAGTCTTATCGAAATACCTCACCTGGGAATCTCATATAACCAAAGTTCGCTTAGGTACCTCCTTAACTTTCTGAGCACTTTGAGGAGCCTGCGATACGTTGCTCTTCGTTGATTTCCCTTTCGAGTGAACTGCAGGCTCACCACAGCACTTGTCTTCCAACACGGCAAATAATTTGAAGTCCTTAGGGCGTCTGTGGGCGGCCTTGTCAAGGTCTTCTATTAGGTGTTTTAAATATTGGTCTCCTCCTTCGTTTCTTCTCGATGTTTCAGCTGTCGTACCTCCTTCCATAGGGAATCCATCTCTGCTCTCAGAGTTCCACCTAAATTCATCATTTCCTTCACTAATCCTTCCATTATTGCTATAATAATATTACTGCAATTGGAGCTCCAGCTAACACAACCTGTCACTGTGACTGCGCCTGACTGACTGATAGGAACGTTATCCCTACAGATAAAAATCAGAAAATACAATTGACAATTTATTATCAAACCAAAAAACGGCCAATTTACTCATGAAAAACTCTCCAGATACCAAGCAGAACGCCTTTAAGAAGACCAACGTTGTCTATGCCTTTAAATGACCACATGGGGACTGTAAGCCCCAAAGAACTCAGTATATAGGCAAGACAACAACGTCTCTTTCCAGGCGATTAACAATGCATAAGCAACATGGCTCCATCAAGGAACATATAATCTCTTCTCACAACAGACCATCACCATAGAAATCTTAACAAACAACACAGAAATCATCGATAGGTACAGTGATAGCAGGTGGGTCAACATCAGCGAGGCACTACACATCAAAAAGTCAACACCAGCAATCAACAGCTAATTAATGCACAACTATATTCAACCCACTTCAATACCCCGAACCAATATGGAAGCAACAAGAGGAAGTATGCACCAATAGGCCTTCTGCAGTTCTCATATCCAATTTATACCCATTGTTTCATGTTCTGTCTTGTGTTTGTCTTACGTTTGTTCACCTCACCCAAAATTTTGTACCATATCACCTCACCCAAAATTATATAATATATATAAGTTATATATAAGTTTTATATAAGTTAGATGAATCTGTGTGTAAATTACGTCTTTGAAAATGTAATAAGCATTATGAAACGCATTCAGGTATCAGACCCTTAAAAAATGAATGTTGGAGAATTTATATTTTTATTACCACCGACAGTGAAGAAAAACATAAGAAATATTGAGAAAATTCGTGTTAGCATTACTAATCTTACCTTTTCGGTCATATTCAACAACATATGTTTGCAAGAAAGACAGCTACCGAAATATACCAATATATATATATATATATATATATATATATATATATATATATATATATATATATATATATATATATATATATATGCAAACAAGCCTGAATGGTCCCCAGGACTATATACAACTGAAAACTCACACCCCAGAAGTGACTCGAACCCATACTCCCACAACTGGTATGTACAGGGACGCCTTAATCCGCTTGACCATCACGACCGGACATAAGGAAGTGATAGCCGAGGCTATATGAACCACTTCCCCGCCGGCACTCGGATGGTAATCTTGGGCATAGCATTTTATCAAATCACCTCATTCTTTGGGGCACACGTGAGGAACACAAATGCAAACAAGCCTGAATGGTCCCCAGGACTATATACAACTGAAAACTCACACCCCAGAAGTGACTCGAACCCATACTCCCACAACTGGTATGTACAGGGACGCCTTAATCCGCTTGACCATCACGACCGGACATAAGGAAGTGATAGCCGAGGCTATATGAACCACTTCCCCGCCGGCACTCGGATGGTAATCTTGGGCATAGCATTTTATCAAATCACCTCATTCTTTGGGGCACACGTGAGGAACACAAATGCAAACAAGCCTGAATGGTCCCCAGGACTATATACAACTGAAAACTCACACCCCAGAAGTGACTCGAACCCATACTCCCACAACTGGTATGTACAGGGACGCCTTAATCCGCTTGACCATCACGACCGGACATAAGGAAGTGATAGCCGAGGCTATATGAACCACTTCCCCGCCGGCACTCGGATGGTAATCTTGGGCATAGCATTTTATCAAATCACCTCATTCTTTGGGGCACACGTGAGGAACACAAATGCAAACAAGCCTGAATGGTCCCCAGGACTATATACAACTGAAAACTCACACCCCAGAAGTGACTCGAACCCATACTCCCACAACTGGTATGTACAGGGACGCCTTAATCCGCTTGACCATCACGACCGGACATAAGGAAGTGATAGCCGAGGCTATATGAACCACTTCCCCGCCGGCACTCGGATGGTAATCTTGGGCATAGCATTTTATCAAATCACCTCATTCTTTGGGGCACACGTGAGGAACACAAATGCAAACAAGCCTGAATGGTCCCCAGGACTATATACAACTGAAAACTCACACCCCAGAAGTGACTCGAACCCATACTCCCACAACTGGTATGTACAGGGACGCCTTAATCCGCTTGACCATCACGACCGGACATAAGGAAGTGATAGCCGAGGCTATATGAACCACTTCCCCGCCGGCACTCGGATGGTAATCTTGGGCATAGCATTTTATCAAATCACCTCATTCTTTGGGGCACACGTGAGGAACACAAATGCAAACAAGCCTGAATGGTCCCCAGGACTATATACAACTGAAAACTCACACCCCAGAAGTGACTCGAACCCATACTCCCACAACTGGTATGTACAGGGACGCCTTAATCCGCTTGACCATCACGACCGGACATAAGGAAGTGATAGCCGAGGCTATATGAACCACTTCCCCGCCGGCACTCGGATGGTAATCTTGGGCATAGCATTTTATCAAATCACCTCATTCTTTGGGGCACACGTGAGGAACACAAATGCAAACAAGCCTGAATGGTCCCCAGGACTATATACAACTGAAAACTCACACCCCAGAAGTGACTCGAACCCATACTCCCACAACTGGTATGTACAGGGACGCCTTAATCCGCTTGACCATCACGACCGGACATAAGGAAGTGATAGCCGAGGCTATATGAACCACTTCCCCGCCGGCACTCGGATGGTAATCTTGGGCATAGCATTTTATCAAATCACCTCATTCTTTGGGGCACACGTGAGGAACACAAATGCAAACAAGCCTGAATGGTCCCCAGGACTATATACAACTGAAAACTCACACCCCAGAAGTGACTCGAACCCATACTCCCACAACTGGTATGTACAGGGACGCCTTAATCCGCTTGACCATCACAACCGGACATAAGGAAGTGATAGCCGAGGCTATATGAACCACTTCCCCGCCGGCACTCGGATAAAATGCTATGCCCAAGATTACCATCCGAGTGCCGGCGGGGAAGTGGTTCATATAGCCTCGGCTATCACTTCCTTATGTCCGGTCGTGATGGTCAAGCGGATTAAGGCGTCCCTGTACATACCAGTTGTGGGAGTATGGGTTCGAGTCACTTCTGGGGTGTGAGTTTTCAGTTGTATATAGTCCTGGGGACCATTCAGGCTTGTTTGCATTTGTGTTCCTCACGTGTGCCCCAAAGAATGAGGTGATTTGATAAAATGCTATGCCCAAGATTACCATCCGAGTGCCGGCGGGGAAGTGGTTCATATAGCCTCGGCTATCACTTCCTTATGTCCGGTCGTGATGGTCAAGCGGATTAAGGCGTCCCTGTACATACCAGTTGTGGGAGTATGGGTTCGAGTCACTTCTGGGGTGTGAGTTTTCAGTTGTATATAGTCCTGGGGACCATTCAGGCTTGTTTGCATTTGTGTTCCTCACGTGTGCCCCAAAGAATGAGGTGATTTGATAAAATGCTATGCCCAAGATTACCATCCGAGTGCCGGCGGGGAAGTGGTTCATATAGCCTCGGCTATCACTTCCTTATGTCCGGTCGTGATGGTCAAGCGGATTAAGGCGTCCCTGTACATACCAGTTGTGGGAGTATGGGTTCGAGTCACTTCTGGGGTGTGAGTTTTCAGTTGTATATAGTCCTGGGGACCATTCAGGCTTGTTTGCATTTGTGTTCCTCACGTGTGCCCCAAAGAATGAGGTGATTTGATAAAATGCTATGCCCAAGATTACCATCCGAGTGCCGGCGGGGAAGTGGTTCATATAGCCTCGGCTATCACTTCCTTATGTCCGGTCGTGATGGTCAAGCGGATTAAGGCGTCCCTGTACATACCAGTTGTGGGAGTATGGGTTCGAGTCACTTCTGGGGTGTGAGTTTTCAGTTGTATATAGTCCTGGGGACCATTCAGGCTTGTTTGCATTTGTGTTCCTCACGTGTGCCCCAAAGAATGAGGTGATTTGATAAAATGCTATGCCCAAGATTACCATCCGAGTGCCGGCGGGGAAGTGGTTCATATAGCCTCGGCTATCACTTCCTTATGTCCGGTCGTGATGGTCAAGCGGATTAAGGCGTCCCTGTACATACCAGTTGTGGGAGTATGGGTTCGAGTCACTTCTGGGGTGTGAGTTTTCAGTTGTATATAGTCCTGGGGACCATTCAGGCTTGTTTGCATTTGTGTTCCTCACGTGTGCCCCAAAGAATGAGGTGATTTGATAAAATGCTATGCCCAAGATTACCATCCGAGTGCCGGCGGGGAAGTGGTTCATATAGCCTCGGCTATCACTTCCTTATGTCCGGTCGTGATGGTCAAGCGGATTAAGGCGTCCCTGTACATACCAGTTGTGGGAGTATGGGTTCGAGTCACTTCTGGGGTGTGAGTTTTCAGTTGTATATAGTCCTGGGGACCATTCAGGCTTGTTTGCATTTGTGTTCCTCACGTGTGCCCCAAAGAATGAGGTGATTTGATAAAATGCTATGCCCAAGATTACCATCCGAGTGCCGGCGGGGAAGTGGTTCATATAGCCTCGGCTATCACTTCCTTATGTCCGGTCGTGATGGTCAAGCGGATTAAGGCGTCCCTGTACATACCAGTTGTGGGAGTATGGGTTCGAGTCACTTCTGGGGTGTGAGTTTTCAGTTGTATATAGTCCTGGGGACCATTCAGGCTTGTTTGCATTTGTGTTCCTCACGTGTGCCCCAAAGAATGAGGTGATTTGATAAAATGCTATGCCCAAGATTACCATCCGAGTGCCGGCGGGGAAGTGGTTCATATAGCCTCGGCTATCACTTCCTTATGTCCGGTCGTGATGGTCAAGCGGATTAAGGCGTCCCTGTACATACCAGTTGTGGGAGTATGGGTTCGAGTCACTTCTGGGGTGTGAGTTTTCAGTTATATATATATATATATATATATATATATATATATATATATATATATATATATATATATATATATATATATATATAGGACATTTAAAGGACAACAGGACATTTAAAGATATTCACAAGTTTAGACGATGTTTACAAAGAATTTACAAGCAAGAATGTCAGCCTGGAGGTGACAGGAGGTATGGAGGTATATATATATATATATATATATATATATATATATATATATATATATATATATATATATATATATATATATATATATATATATATATATGTCGTACCTAGTAGCCAGAACGCACTTCTCAGCCTACTATGCAGGGCCCGATTTGCCTAATAAGCCAAGTTTTCCTGCATTAATAAATTTTTTCGAATTTTTTTCTTATGAAATGATAAAGCTACCCATTTCATTATGTATGAGGTAATTTTTTTTGGTTGGAGTTAAAAATAACGTAGATATATGACTGAACCTAACCAACCCTACCTAACCTCACCTAACCTATCTTTATAGGTTAGGTTAGGTTAGGTAGCCGAAAAAGTTAGGTTAGGTTAGGTTAGGTAGGTTAGATAGTCGAAAAACAATTAATTCATGAAAACTTGGCTTATTAGGCAAATCGGGCCTTGAATAGTAGGCTGAGAAGTGCGTTCTGGCTACTAGGTACGACATATATATATATATGTTATATATATATATATATATATATGTCGTACCTAGTAGCCAGAACACACTTCTCGGCCTACTATGCAAGGCCCAATTTGCCTAACAGGCCCAGTGATTTTCTTTATTTTCAATCAAATGTTTCCAATTAGTTTATTTGAAATATTATTGTTATATTATTTTAGGAACATAAATTATTGACTTAATTGAATTAGTTTAAGTTAGGTGAAGATAGGTTAGGTTAGGTTAGGTAGGGTTGGTTAGGTTCGGTCATATATCTACGTTAGTTTTATCTCAAATTTAAACAAATTTACTCATACATAATGAAATGGACAGATTTATCATTTCATAAGTAAAAAATGTTTAAAAATATATAAATTCAGGAAAACTTGGATTATTAGGCAAATCGGGCTTTGCATAGTAGGCCGAGTACGACGTTCTGGCTACTAGGTACAACATATATATATATATGTCGTACCTAGTAGCCAGAACGCACTTCTCACCCTACTATGCAAGGCCCGATTTGCCTAATAAGCCAAGTTTTCCTGAATTAATATATTTTCTCTATTTTTTTTCTTATGAAATGATAAAGCTACCCATTTCATTATGTATGAGGTCAATTTTATTTTATTGTAGTTAAAATTAACGTAGATATATGACTGAACCTAACAAACCCTACCTAACCTAACCTATCTTTATAGGTTTGGTTAGGTTAGGTAGCCGAAAAAGGTAGGTTAGGTTAGGTTAGGTAGGTTAGGTAGTCGAAAAACAATTAATTCATGAAAAATTGGCTTATTAGGCAAATTGGGCCTTGCATAGTAGGCTGAGAAGTGCGTTCTGGGTACTAGGTACGACATATATATATATATATATATATATATATATATATATATATATATATATGTATATATATATATATATATATATATATATATATATATATATATATATACATATAACATATATATATATATATATATATATATATATATATATATATATATATGTCGTACCTAATAGCCAGAACGCACTTCTCAGCCTACTATTCAAGGCCCGATTTGCCTAATAAGCCAAGTTTTCATGAATTAATGTTTTTTCGTCTACCTAACCTACCTAACCTAACCTAACCTAGCTTTTTTTGGCTACCTAACCTAACCTTACCTATAAATATAGGTTAGGTTAGGTTAGGTAGGGTTGGTTAAGTTCGGTCATATATCTACGTTAATTTTAACTCCAATAAAAAAAAATTGACCTCATACATAGAGAAAAGGGTTGCTTTATCATTTCATAAGAAAAAAATTATAGTAAATATATTAATTCAGGAAAACCTGGCTTATTAGGCAGATCGGGCCTTGAATAGTAGGCTGCGAAGTGCGTTCTGGCTATTAGGTACGACATATATATATATATATATATATATATATATATATATATATATATATATGTCGTACCTAGTAGCCAGAACTCACTTCTCAGCCTACTATTCAAGGCCCGATTTGCCTAATAAGCCAAGTTTTCCTGAATTAATATATTTACTATAATTTTTTTCTTATGAAATGATAAAGCAACCCTTTTCTCTATGTATGAGATCAATTTTTTTTTATTGGAGTTAAAATTAACGTAGATATATGACCGAACCTAACCAACCCTACCTAACCTAACCTAACCTATATTTATAGGTAAGGTTAGGTTAGGTAGCCAAAAAAGCTAGGTTAGGTTAGGTTAGGTAGGTTAGGTAGACGAAAAAACATTAATTCATGAAAACTTGGCTTATTAGGCAAATCGGGCCTTGAATAGTAGGCTGAGAAGTGCGTTCTGGCTATTAGGTACGACATATATATATATATATATATATATATATATATATATATATATATGACAATGTCAGACCACGGAGGAAAAAGAAACAGGAATTTCCTTAAGTACTTTCGTATATTAAATACATCTTCAGAAGGAATGAAGATGTATTCCTTCTGAAGATGTATTTAATATACGAAAGTACTTAAGGAAATTCCTGTTTCTTTTTCCTCCGTGGTCTGACATTGTCATATATATATATATATATATATATATATATATATATATATATATATATATATATATATATATATATATATATATATTTATATATATATATATATATATATATATATGTTTATATATATAAATTTTATATATATATATATATATATATATATATATATATATATATATATATATATATATATGTATATATATATATATATATATATATATATATATATATATATATATATATATATATAGATTTACTATACCCCACTAGCACTCGGATGGTAATCTTGGGCATAGTATTTTATCAAATCACCTCATTCTTTGGGGCACACGTGAGGAACACAAATGCGAACAATCCTGAATGGTCCCCAGGACTATATGCAATTGAAAACTCACAACCTAGAAGTGACTCGAACCCTTACTGCCAGGAGCAACGCAAATGGTTCAAATAGCTTCGGCTATCACCTCCTTATGTCCGTTCGTGATGGTCGAGTGGATTAAGGTGTCCTGTACATACCAGTTGCGTTGTTCCTGGCTGTGGCTCAATCTGGTTAAATGGAACACAATGAAAATGCACGATTCTAACTTGTTGAATTTCACAATGCTTGTGGGTATGCAATACTTTTTCGTATTCTACTGTCTGTGAAGATATAGAGATTGTCTGATTGCTGACCCCAGAACATGCAACATATAATTGTCTATGTATTCACCTAGTTTTGCTTGCGGGGGTTGAGCTCTGATCTTTCAGCCCGCCTCTCAACTGTCAATCAACTGTTTCTACTACTACTTTCCCCCCCACACGCACACACCAGGAAGCAGCCCATGACAGCTGACTAACTCTCAGGCACCTATTTACTGCTAGGTAACAGGGGCATAGGGTGAAAGAGACTCTACCCATCGTTTCTTGCCGGCGCCCGGGATCGAACCCGGGACTACGGGATCACATGCCCAGCGTGCTGTCCGCTCGGCCGGCCGGTCCGAGCTGGCCGTCTCCCTCTTCTCTTATGTGAGAAGCAATCCGTGTCTAGATCTAAACCGCACAGTTCTAAAGATTGGACCTTAGCTTTGTTGATGGTGATTGCAAATGCCACTCGAATTGGGAATTACAATCTCTTAAATTAAAATGGCAAATCCGATGGAACCATAGGAATGCGAGGAATGAGGACATCTTCACCTTTAAAAGGTCCTGTCAAGATTGTTGCTTCTACGACGTTGCTGAATAATTTTATACTGCAAGCCGCATGCTGTTGCTAAGCTTTTGCTGGTTGATATTTCGTAATATGATAATTGGCTCGCCGATTTTCAATTGCAGTTTTTGCGGTGGTTGTATCCCTGGCAGATCGAGTGAATTAAAAAATTCTGTTGGATAATTAACCGCTTCATCTGCTTCCACCACAGTATCGACGGACTTGTATGTGACTGCCTTTCTTTGTATGTTAGATTGAATAATATATATAAATTCTTAGACGTCTTTGTTCTTGGCCGCAAGAACAGCTCGTTCACTCAACCAATCGTGATTCTTATAATTGGTTTGAATATTGGGAAATACTTTTTCAACCAATTCTTCTTTTGACGTCACTAAATTGTAGAAGTTATAAGGCAATGAAATTCGTCCTGATATCAGATCAACCGGCACGTTTCCGTTCTCAATTTCCAGAAATTGATGTGAGAATATCTCAGCTGATGAGTCGTTTTGCAGTTGGACACGCATATTTTTAGTTAATTTTAACATCTTTACGTGGCGCCACAAAGTAGAGTTTTCAGGCAAGCATTTATTTCGTCCGCTGGTGTCGATTGAGGAATTACAGGTAATGTTTGCATGAATTCTCCTGCAAGCAATATTAATGCGTTCCCAAATGGTCTGATGTTCCCACGCAAATCTTGAAATGATCTATCAAGAGCAGGAGGGATTTTTTTGTGGGCGATTGTTACGACCCTGGGTTCCTGAGTGGAAACCAGAGGTCAAAATTGAGTAAAATAAACTACCTTTTAGTAGGGGGATGCATGGTGAGGTGCTTTTGTTTGTATCTTCCCTGCCAGACGTAAGACTATTCTTGTTTCTCAAAGAGCATATAAAGACTGAGCTTGGGGTTGATTATTAAATAATAAAATAGGCACCAACTATGTTTACTAATACTTTCTAATCATTTGTAAAGTAAACCTGAGTAAACTTGGGATAGGAATGCTGTACGATTAGTTGAGTAGTCTACTGGCAGCGAGTGAACTGAGGAAGGAGAGTGGAGACGATCTCTCTTCTCTGACTGGCGTTCGTGGGGATCAAGACTTTTCTGAGCTGCTCTGCACTCCTCTACCTTTCCTCTTACTTATTTCCCTTACCTTAAGTTCCTGTACCATTAAGTTAAGCCCTGTGTTTTTTAAGTGTGCCTACTCTGGGTTTGTAAGCTGTTTGTAAGCAAGCTGGAGACCTTGGGGTAGTACTTGCCAGTGTTTTGGGTACCCATTAGTGTTGTGTAGTGTTTAGGTACCACGTGGGCTCACTACCCCCTAAGCTGCCCAAGCTTCAAGTGCTTCACTAGTAGTACTTTACCCTAGCTTGTTCTCAGTGTAAACCTTGTATCCTGCTTATGTGGACCAAGGCTTTTAACGTAAGATAGTGTGGTAAAGTAATTATTATTATTGTTATTGGTGTGAATGTATATGGGGGGTTGTTAAGAGGTTAATAAATAAGTAAGTTAGTAAAGGAGTATCCATTCTTCCTGTGTAGGAGATCTATGATCAACCTCTAGACTGACATTGTGTAGCCAATTAATATTCACTGTGGATATTTCACTTGGGGGCCGGGCCTTTTAGATCTCCTATATTTAATAACTCTTAATGCTAACTACTGCCCCTACATCCATGTTATACTAGATCCCCCCATAGTACAGACTCCCAACTTTAACAGCCATTGTGCATTTATCCCAAACAATAAGTTTACGTTTCTGCAATAATTTACTGATCCCGGATGCTTTATAAATGTTGCGCGTGGCAGTTTCAATGATTTGCATGTTCAGTGGTAATTTCAAAGCCGAAGTAGCAGTTCTTCCACCTGGTAGCAATGTTGCAGCTATTCTGGACGATGCAAGAACTAAGGTTATGCCATTTTTGGATCGAAATGCTGCCAAAATCAATCTAATTAGAAAGATTTTACAGTTCTCTCCTGGCTCATCTAAGAAGATTTCTCCAAACCCATTATTGAGAGTTTAAATTATTGGATCGTAAATGCCTTTCGTTCAAGCATTAGCTTAAGAATATTTGATATCACATACGATAACAGATCACCCGTGTTGTAACTTTGTTCACAACACAATTTTACATTGAACGGAGCAGCAGCAGATCGATTTGGTGATGGTATTCCCAATTCAATGAGAACTTTGTTTGCGATTTGTAAGCACAAATCTTCAATCATTGTCAACGCTTCGTTATAGATACCTGCTGTAAAATTTATGATTATATATGAATTTTCCTTGCGTATTCGACGGACAATATCTTCAGCCATGTGCGATTTGTGTTTCTCCCATACTCTGTTGGAGATGAAGGAGAGCATGTGGTCAATATAATTGCAAACAATTCACGAATTTGATTTGTATGTATCCCAGTGTCGGTCGTTCTCCAATAAATTCAGAGCTTGACATGCACTACGGAAAGTGGCATGTGTTACGCCGCTGACAAATCTCAATTTATCTTTACCCTGGAAAGACGTTGGACCGGGCACATTTACCAACAGCTTGTGAAGAAAGAAGCATTCATCTTGATTGGAATACATGGAGTACAGTCTGCTTATCATAGTTTGTTTGAATATGCCAGGTTGTCCGTCGACTCGCTCTCCTCACTTACGTCGTTCAAATGATTTTCTACTAGCATTCCATTTAAATACGTAGGCACTTCCGAATACAGCAGTGTTTTCACAAACGCGTCATTTTGACATAATGTGAAGAAAGCAGTTAACGTTGTAGCCGGTGAACTCATAGCTGTTTGTTGCACATTTGCAACAGTGAAATAAACATGTTGCCCATTTTCTTGTTTTCAAAACAAAAACAAAAAATACTAACGAAATATTTCAATTCAAATGCCGATCAATTGACACAGCTCAATTTCACCATCAATTGCACTTAAAAATAATAACAACAGTTACAAAAACAGGATGAAAAAAATTAAAAAAGAAACAAATAAGCTATACCCATGAAATGAACGGTATGGTAAATAACACAGCTCAATTCCAATACAGTGTCACACAAAATAATTAAATATAAATAAAAATATATGATAAATGAAAATCTGTGAAAATTCAATATATCAATGCAATCGGAAACATTGAAATTGAATCGTAACATATCTTGTATATCGTATGTTGCTCTTACATGCAACAGATGGCGCTGTTTTTCAAAACGTGCATGTTTTTACCTGTCACAAGTGTTGCATCTAAATAGCAGGTGTATCAAAACACGCACGTATTCGAAAGGAACGTTGTGTCAAAATTTCATAGCAATCAGTGAAGAACTTTCGGAGATTAGCGATTTTGAACAAACGAACATTTCCATTTTTATTTATACAGATTTATAAGATCACATTTTTTCTGGCCCACCATACACCAGTGACATTGTGGTAAATATGAACAAATGAATACTTTCCCCATAACCTTGTTCCTAAGTTACTAACAATGTATACTTTCCCCATAACCTTGTCCTTAAGGTACCAGCCATGTATACTTTCCCCATAATCTTGTCCTGAAGTTACCAGCCATGTATACTTTCCCCATAACCTTGTCCTGAAGATACTAACCATGTATACTTTCCCCATAACCTTGTCCTTAAGGTACCAGCCATGTATACTTTTCCCATAATCTTGTCCTGAAGTTACCAGCCATGTATACTTTCCCCATAATCTTGTCCTGAAGTTACCAGCCATGTATACTTCCTCATAACCTTGTCCTAAGTTACCAGCCATGTATACTTCCCCATAACCTTGTCCTAAGTTACCAACCATGTATACTTCCCCATAACCTATGGGTAAATATGAACAAATGAATACTTTCCCCATAACTTTGTCCTGAACTTACTAGCCATGTATGCTTTCCCCATAACCTTGTCATTAAGGTACCAGCCATGTATACTTTCCCCATAATCTTGTCCTGAAGTTACCAGCCATGTATACTTTCCCCATAATCTTGTCATGAAGTTGCCAGCCATGTATACGTTCCCCATAACCTTGTCCTGAAGTTACCAGCCATGTATACTTTCCCCATAATCTTGTCCTGAAGTTACCAGCCATGTATACTTTCCCCATAATCTTGTCATGAAGTTACCAGCCATGTATACGTTCCCCATAACCTAGTCCTGAAGTTACCAGCCATGTATACTTCCCCATAACCTTGTCCTAAGTTACTATCCATGTATACTTTCCCCATAACCTTGTCCTAAGTTACCACCGAGGTAACACCGAGCAATCCATCCATCGCAGAGCGCTACACATTAAACTTTTCCATTTTGAAAAATCTGTCATTATGACGAGGATTATTTAATCGCATCTATTGACTCGCTTCTGCGTATATAGTAAATGGACATACTGATTGTTCCTTGCTAACTGCTATTGTTAAGGTTTTTAACATAATTGCATAATGAATGCCAGTAACATCAATGTTAAAAATCTTAAGTCTTATAACGTCTAGACAAACAATCCAAGAAAGTCCAAGAAATAGTCGAATAACGAGTCCAGGAATGTGTTACTTATCTGTTATCTTGAGATGATTTCGGGGCTTTAGTGTCCCCGCGGCCCGGTCCTCGACCAGGCCTCCACCCACAGGAAGCAGCCCGTGACTACTGACTAACACCCAGGTACCTATTTTACTGCTAGGTAACGGGGGCATAGGGTGAAACTCTGCTTGTTTCTCTCCGGCGCCTGGGATCGAACCTAGGACCACAGGATCACAAGTCCAGCGTGCTGTCTGCTCAGCCGACCGGCTCCCCATGTTCATCACATTTCTGTCGGTGATGCGTCAATATGAGTCAAGAAAACAAACCCAGACATCAGGATATGCAACATTTCTTTCATCACCGTGTAGTCAATCTCCACTGTAGCTACATAATTGAGTGGAATCCCAGGGAGTATAACTGACACCAAGTTGTGGTACCGGGGTAAGATGCGGGGCTGGGAGTTCCTTAATACCTGGTTTGTCATCTCATCTCTCCACTTGATTTTCTCATGGTAGTCATTCTTAGGTACAGCTTTCATCATGGTAGTCATTCTTAGGTACAGCTTTCATCATGGTAGTCATTCTTAGGTACAGCTTTCATCATGGTAGTCATTCTTAGGTACATCTTACATCATGGTAGTCAATTTTAGGTACAGCTTACATCATGGTAGTCATTCTTAGGTACAGCTTTCATCATGGTAGTCATTCTTAGGTATAGCTTTCATCATGGTAGTCATTCTTAGGTACAGCTTTCATCATGGTAGTCATTCTTAGGTACAGCTTACATCATGGTAGTCAATCTTAGGTACAGCTTTCATCATGGTAGTCATTCTTAGGTACAGCTTACATCATGGTAGTCAATCTTAGGTATAGCTTTCATCATGGTAGTCATTCTTAGGTACAGCTTACATCATGGTAGTCAATCTTAGGTACAGCTTTCTTCATGGTAGTCAACCTTAGGTACAACTTTCATCATGATATTCAATCTTAGGTGCTGCTTTCATCATGGTAGTCAACCTTAGGTACAACTTTCATCATGATATTCAATCTTAGGTGCTGCTTTCATCTTGGTAGTCAATGTTAGGTATAACTTTCATCATGGTAGTCAATCTTAGGTATAGCTTTTATCATGGTAGTCATTCTTAGGTACAGATTTCATCATGGTAGTCATTCTTAGGTACAGCTTACATCATGGTAGTCAATCTTACGTATAGCTTTCATCATGGTAGTCATTCTTAGGTACAGCTTTCATCATGGTAGTCATTCTTAGGTATAGCTCTCATCATGGTAGTCATTCTTAGGTACAGCTTACATCATGGTAGTCATTCTTAGGTACAGCTTTCATCATGGTAGTCATTCTTAGGTACAGCTTACATCATGGTAGTCAATCTTAGGTATAGCTTTCATCATGGTAGTCATTCTTAGGTATTGCTTTCATCATGGTAATCATTCTTAGGTACAGCTTTCATCATGGTAGTCATTCTTAGGTACAGCTTACATCATGGTAGTCAATCTTAGGTACAGCTTTCATCATGGTAGTCATTCTTAGGTATAGCTTTCATCATGGTAGTCATTCTTAGGTACAGCGTTCATCATGGTAGTCAATCTTAGGTACAGCTTTCATCATGGTAGTCATTCTTAGGTATAGCTCTCATCATGGTAGTCATTCTTAGGTACATCTTACATCATGGTAGTCATTCTTAGGTACAGCTTTCATCATGGTAGTCATTCTTAGGTACAGCTTTCATCATGGTAGTCATTCTTAGGTACAGCTTACATCATGGTAGTCAATCTTAGGTACAGCTTTCATCATGGTAGTCAATCTTAGGTATTGCTTTCGTCATGGTAGTCATTCTTAGGTACAGCTTTCATCATGGTAGTCAATCTTAGGTATAACTTTCATCATGGTAGTCAACCTTAGGTATAGCTTTCATCATGGTAGTCAGTCTAAGGTATAGCTTTCGTCATGGTAGTCAATCTTAGGTATTGTTTTCCATCATGGTAGACAATCTTAGGTATACCTTTCATCATGGTAATCAATCTTAGGTGGAACTTTCATCATGGTAGTCGATCTTAGTAACAGCCTCCAGCATCATCGTCAATCTTAGGAACAAACTCCATCGGGGTTGTTAAGCTTAGGATTAGCCTCCATCATTTTAGTCAATCGCAGAAAGAGATTGACCAGACCTTGACCAGACTATATACCAGACCTTGTGATTGACTATCATGGTATTCAATATCAGGAATAGATTTCATCATTGTATTATATCTCGGGAAAAGCTCTCATTAAAAGTGTCAGTAACATTAAGGAACTATGAAGATCTTCACTGACGAGATACGGAATTATGTAGCCTCAAGACCCTCCTTTATTCCATTTGCTACAAAAGTATTCGTAAAATATAGACTTCGTTGTCATTTATTTAAAATCTAAACAAAATATAATTGAAGGTACCGGTACTGAAGAAGGACTGTATGTCCTTGTACATACAGTACAAGACTGCAGTACATCACCTTGTGATGTTCTGCAGTCTTGATGTTTCTTAATAGTGTTGGTGTGAGTGTTTGGGATATTCTCATAAAGAGACTCCATCACTTAATGACATCACTATTACAATTAAGCCAACTATTTGACCGCACAATTTAAAAGTTAATATTTTAATAAATAAACTCTTAACAATTATTTATATATATTGCAGTGAGAAAAAGATGAAGATTGAGAAACAGCAGGAAGAGGTAGGTAAATATAAATTAGAATGTTTAACTTTCTATATTTCTGACTAACTTTACACACTGTTTACAAACACAAAATATATTCTATCCAACCTAAAGTTTTTTAAAACAGGTATTACACAATCGGCTCCTCAGTTCCTGCATTTTCTACCGACATATTTATTTGTTTTACTATATCCATTCATTAAGAATTCCTTTTATGACCTACAGAAGGGATTACCGTTCAGTGGCCAGGTCTGTGCCAGTTTGTCTCTCACTCCCATTCTACCTTCTTCCCTCACTTTCACATTCAACCTCCCTCCCTACCTTAGTCTCCTCATTCTACTTCCCTACCCCATTTTCCTCCCTACTTCAGTGTCCCTCCCATTCTACCTTTCCGCTCTTTCTCGCAGAGGGTAAAACCTGCTCGAGTTGCTCTAAATCAACATTATCGACGCTCAATCAATGTATTCGACGTTGACTCAACGTCGATGATAACCGAGGCATCTGTTGGCAGCCGAGCCAGTCCTACTTAAAGACAGACATAGGTTGTTGGTTGTCGCAGGAGGAGCCTGTCCTACTTAAAGACAGACATAGGTTGTTGGTTGTCGCAGGAAGAGCCTGTCCTACTTAAAGACGAACATGTGGGTCGTCCCCAGCCACCCTATGACCCTCGCAATACAACCACAATTCACTGTTAAGTTGCATGACACTGACCACAACTGTCTGGCCGCCAGCCTCAGACAGATATTCTCTCTTATCAATTTAGACATTTTATCCGTATTTATCTATTTAGAATATGGTTTGGTGTTGGTGTTATTTCCTGTCAATCAATCTAGGTTTACTAGATTACAACATATGCTCTTATTATTACTATAACAGCAGTGCATTTTGTAACAATTTTGGTATGTGGATGGTATGGTCTTGCAAGGTCACTAACATGGGTAGCGTGTCAGGTATGTGTACTTAAGTCCTGAGCATAATTCCAGACTAAAGTAAACAAACTCATTGTCTATACACAATACACAAAGGACTAAAGCTTTGTATATACATCAGCGCAGTATTATAAATGTTGAAGATGCCTTGTGTTATAGTAAATTCCATACTTGTCTGTTTTCTCTCCGTCATGAATCAATTTGCTCTTCAGCTCATTCACTGTTTATTTATTATAGTATTTATACCCATTTATATTGACTACTGTATACTGGAGTCAATATTATTGGATATAAATACTCTACCCATTTCCAGTTTTTAAAATAGCAAAACTATTAATTTTAGTAATGCTATTTGACACATTAGTTACTTGTCGATTACTATATTGCCGGACAAAAGGTTAATTAGGCTGTATGCAGAGAATAATTCACATTAACAAATGTGACTTATTCTCTGATAAAAAATTAATATCCCCAACTCACACATATGATGAGTAAAGAAATATGACGACGTTTAAGTCCACCTTGTGCGTCTTGATAAGTTCCCGGATGGACCAAAACATTGTCACTCTCCGTCCATTCCATGTGTGCGGGTTGGGTTATCAGTCTTCACCAAATGATTTATGTATCCTCTGTTTATGCAATTGATTCATGCCTTTACCTGTAAGTTGCGCACTTGTGAACGTATCTCAGTGTCCAGCCGAACAATTACTCTATCAATAACGGCGTATGTCATCACCTCCAACTCCCAGAAGATGAGAAGAAATGTAAGCAATGTGGAGAAATGCCCGGCAGACCACTAAAACTTTATCTAACACAGTGCACAGTTACAAACCCATTAAGATTTCAACTTAGATTCAACAGAGCAGAAGAAGGTGTTAAACACATGGGAGCAAAATCTTACTGAAGCAACCATACGAGTAATAAATACTCACACTCCACCTAAACAAAACAGAACCAAGCAACACCTAGTGGGCCAGCCACAATCCTTTGCCTCCCTAATAAAAAGAAATTCATGTGCGGGCTTAGGCACAGGAATTTCCCTGCCAAATAAAAAAATCCAACCCGAGGTCAGACTGACAATACGAGAGATGATTATATCCAGCAAGATAGTTGTGAAAGTCGTGGACAATAGTGAAAACCCGGCCCACAAAGAAAGATGGCATCATAACCATAAAGAAATACTTGAAACGTCGTACTCCTTTTCAGTTTTGAAAGAGAACCTGAGGAGAACTGAGCACGTAGGAAAACTGTTCATAAATGGTAGGCTATTGATGGTTGTGGATTCCCAGGTGGTGAATATTTTGCTCTACGGGAGGTTTCTGTCCATGCTGAGCTGGCCTTAGGACACCTGCATTATCATTTGACACATTGACGCCCTGTCAACCTCCCCACCTGGTAATGTCCTCGGAGCAGATCACTGGAGGGTTTAACCTCGGGGAATTGACTGGACATTAAAAACAGGTAACTGAAAGGCAAAGGAATGCTTGGAAGTGATGGAAGACTGCTTGGATACTGCAGTGAAAAGTAATGTAAGCAAGATTTTAGGTAACAAAGGTGGGGTGTGTAGTGGATGCAAAAGAATACTTGGACAATTTTAACAGAAACTTAACAAAGTCCAGCAGTGGCTCTTAAAATGACAAAAGCAGTTTAATATTGAGAAATGTAAATTCCTTTACGTATGGAAAGACAAGGGTGCTGTATACGTGACCAATAATACAGTTATGGACATGCCCTAGGAGTCATAGCCAGCATGGCCAAAACAGCAGTACATTAATGCAGGAAATAAGCAGCCAGAGTGCTGGGATTTATAGTAAGAATCATGAGCACCCGACCATGTCATTTTTCAGTTATGTCTGACACTGATGAGGCTCACCTTGGACTGCGCCGTACAGTTGTGGTCGCCGTCCTTCAGAATGGATAGCTTAATGACTCGCTGAAGAAGGCAGGACAAGGCCAAAATATGACCGAAGTTTCTACCGAACTAGGTTTCCATTTTTCGACTGTTAGCTCCGGTTCTCATTTTCCTCAATCCTTCTAATCTTCTTAAGCCCATTATTAAATCTCATGCCTTAGAATTCCGCACTCATCTCCGACTTCCTTATAACGATCCCTTTTCTCTTCAAACTTCTGTCTGCTCCCGCCCTCTGCAGTTTTTCGGCAGAAGGCTCAGATGACATTTATTATGAGATGCTTCGCCATCTACCTCCATGCGCGTCTCAGTATTTACTAAATATGTATAACCGTGTCTGGGAGTCGTCGTCAGTTGCTGAGGATTGGCTCGATGCGGTTGTACTCACTATTCGGAAATCTGGGTCTCGGAGGACATCCCCGAAGGACTTCCGCCCCCATTGTCCTCACGAGTTGCAAGCTCTTTTGAACGTATGGCCAATGTCCAACTGATGTGGTTCTTAGAACAATATCACTACCTCTCCCCTTCTCAATTTGGTTTTCGCAAGTGCCGCAGCACGACTGATGTGGAGAAATTGGAGGTCTACATTCGTACTGCTTTTTCTGTGAAGATCTCCGTTGTTGCTGTTCTTTTTGACCTGCAAAAGGCATACTACACCACCTGGAGATACCATATTCTATCCCAACTTCATTCCTGTGGCCTTCGTGGTAGTCTCCGACTTCCCCTCCAAAGTTTCCTCTCTGGTCACTCGTTTAGAGTGAGGCATGGTACCACTCTCTCTGCAGTTTTCAGCAATACAACGGTGTTCCCCAAGGTTCTGAGCACTACTCTTTTCCTGGTTGCCCTCAATGGTCTTCTTTCCTCACTTCCTTCTGGCAAAATATAACAGTAACCACTGACTTAACTTAGAACATGTCTCCTCTCGACCAAAACTGCCACGCCTCTGCCCAGCGTCGGATCCCAGGGCAGGCGTCTTACCATAATATCAACTAAACATCCACATAAACTACTGTGGAAATTCTGCTAACAAAATGTAGTACTAATATTCAAATCGTTATTAATCTTAAGCGTATTACATACTGTTACATTAGTCAATACAATTTACTGGCAAACAATAATAAGAATTAGTCAAGGTTGAACTATACTTACTCGCTTGACATCAAGTTCCCACACTGGCCACATCCAAATATGGTCATCCCCCCACATGGAGAAACCAACATGAAAATACTTGCACCAAAGCCTCATACAATATAATGCAACTCAGGCACACTACAGCATGATACAATATATAACATACAATAATCTAATATCATCCAACTGGATACTATACTAATTATAGAACAAGACAATAAAGTATATAAGCATCAAGAGTGTCAGGGTTCACCATAAGAGGGTGAGCAACAATATACAAGATATCCTCTCAACGGTCACACTATTAGCAATAACCGTTACTCACCGTAGCCCTGCGGGTCTTCACTCCATCCTCGCGGCGCCACTGTACGCCAGGAGAGTACCCCAGTCGATCCCCAACAGGCCTTAGTAGTTAGAGATGAGTGGAGACACAGTTTGCTCTCTCCGCTGTGTGCCCGCCCCGACAAGGGCTCTAATACTCTCTGCAAGGTCGCCAACTGGTGTTTCCTGTGTCCAGTAACACGGCAGTGGTTTGGTGAAATTGTGATAACAGTGGTAAGAGCACACTAAATAAATCTAATATCAGGCAGGTATGTATCTCTATCACTCTCACCTTTTCAGTGGTTAAGTAGCAGCAAGAATTATGGAGGAGTAATGCAAACGAGAAGGAATTTTGTATTTTACTTAAAATTCAAGATATCATATTCATATATCCACAGTCGAACAAGTACAATGCAGAAGTCACTCTCTCTTCACTTATAATTTGGGCACATCTATATGGCAACACACTCTCCCCTTCGCGTCAAATGTCAAAATCAACTGAGCGATTCTCACCGCGCGAATGTTCATTTATCTGTTTGTCTGGCATGAGGCGCCTGTTTCTTTAAATTCTCGAGAATCACTGTATTGACACACAACACAATATTTGCAACAATAACAATAGAACGCAAATGATCACTGCACTGAGCTTGAGCTCAATCAAATATTTCTACATTAATGAACATAATAATTCACTATCATGGCGTAACACACTGTACTTCACATAATGATAACGAATGCAACAAGATATAATACTGGAGTTCTCAGTAATTCCTTTCGTAGGCAAATATTCAATTGATCACTGTACACATGAGAAATTATTCAACACACAAGCATGTATATATATATAGATAAATCATAGATATCAATAATAGTAATAATATCAATATTGGGCACATAGCCTAACACCAATAAATGGTTCACTTTATATATATTTATATATATTCTCTGGCATAAATTATACCATAAATGTCACATGAAAGAAATTATCAACTAACACAGCAAACTCTTCAATTATAATACGGGTGCATCCACACCACAAATATATCCTGTGAGAGCTTTCTACGGCCCCACTTCTCACAACTGTGTCCTACCGTGACATTGGTGAGCCTTGCTCACGAGGTACAAAATACTCTGGCTAAATAATATAGCTGACTAAAGGGGAATTGGGAGGGAAACTAGAATCACCTACTTCCACCTATCCTCCGGTGAGAGTTGAGTTGTAGCTCCTGGTCCAGGCTCTCGCCTCGTGTAGGGAGCGCCCCCACACACACCCTGTCGTGTCCTCCAGGAACCCAATCAACGTCCCAAAATAAACACGTCGTCTCCGTGTTCTGTCCTCCGCGGGTTCGTGCTCCTCCTCCACGTCTTGTAGAGTTGGAGTCGGTCTCCCGGCCGTCAACTTCTCCTCCCAACTACGGCTGCCAACCTACGTCTTGGCTGTAGTCATCCGGATTCCCAATTAGTATCTTCTTTTAACTGCTTCCCAGTGGATTGGCCTAGCCGCTACGTCGCCACTGTGAAGCTATCAGACGTCCCAGACGATACTGCCTAGACTTCACCTGCACAGCACCCGACCCTGGAGCACTTGATGCTCAATATTTCGTCAATTCCCTCTTCGGTCCACACATGGAATGAAGGAAGACCTCTCGGCGTACTTGCAGACTACGGGTGACGCGTAAGGTCCACGGGATAAGAGTTCAACTGTCAAACTGACAGGATCAACCTTCAGACATCCGTCCACCTTGACGTGTCGTGTTAGACTCATGGCGCTACCTCGGTGCGATGACCGGACCCCCCTGCCTTCGTGACAACATACTTGCCAAGGGAGGTTTTCATTGGCTCCCCGTGCCACTTCGCTGTCGGTGACCAATCTGGTGCCACTGACGTCACACAGTTTTGGCGGCAAAACGGAGGGGCCAGCGCCATATTGGCTTCCTAAAGGGCCTATACCAAAGGCCAAAATACTCTTCTTTTACAATTTTTTCGCCACTGCGAAAACACTACACTCTCCCACATATATCAAACTGATGCCTGCAACGTAGAGAACGCTCGGGTAAAGTGGACATGACTCTTATAGCAGGTGTGGGAGAAATATAAGGGGGGAACACCGTCACAAGAGTAATGTTATAATTCGTAACATCCCTCCCGTCCCCTAAGAAAAAAATGAAATTAACTGAAGGTTGATTTCATTTTTTTTGACTGCATGAAATATAACAAGAAAATACAACATGAAAATACTTCAACTAAAATCAAAGTACAAAGCAATGAAATTTCACACAGTAAAAAAAATACAAAATTTACATACATCTTATGAATAAAGAACACTACATATTATGGCACTGCAACAGGAAATCCTCTGGATAAGGCATCAGCAATAACATTTTGCCTCCCAGGAATATGACTAATTACAATATTGAATTCGTGCAGAATCAATGACCATCTAAGTATTCTTTGGTTTTTACACTTTATAGAGTTGATTGCAACAGGAAATCCTCTGGATAAGGCATCAGCAATAACATTTTGCCTCCCAGGAATATGACGAATTACAATATTGAATTCTTGCAGAATCAATGACCATCTAAGTATTCTTTGGTTTTTACACTTCATAGAGTTGATAAATGGATTATGATCTGTATATACTACCACTTGATTTCCTGACAAATGTCTCAAATTTCTTCACTGCCAATATTAAACAAAGTGCTTCTTTCTCAACTACAGAGTAATTAATTAGTGTCCTATCAAACATACGAGAGAAATAATAAACAGGATGTTCTAACTCACATGGTCCTACTTGGAACAAAACAGCACCTGCTCCTAGATCTGAAGCGTCTATGTGCAGAATAAAAGGTTTATCATACTGTGGACTAGCTAGCACAGGTGAAGTAGAGAGAGAATTCCTTTCAACTTCTGAAAAGAGTTCTGACACTCCTGCGTCCACTTAAATTTTACCTGTTTCCTTAAAAGATTTGTTATGAGTGCAGCAACAATGGAAAAGTTTTTACAATATCTCCTATAATACGCACACATTCCAATAAATCTTTGTACAGACTTCTTATTTGTTAGGACTGGGTAATCCACAATTGCCTGGATCTTGTCTTGCAATGGGACTAGCCTTCCTTGTCCGACCTCATGTCCTAAATACACTATAGTTCCTTTAGCCCAACTACATTTCTTCATATTGACAGTCAAATTAGCATATTGTAACACATTAAACAATTTCTTTAAACTAGACATATGATCTACCCAATTCTTACTGAAAATCACAATGTCATCCAAATATGCCCTACAATCTGGCACATCCTTGAACAAAGAACTCATTAATTTCTGAAAAGTGGCTGGAGCATTCCTTAATCCAAAAGGCATTACATTAAACTCGTAAGCTCCATCAGGAGTGATAAATGCTGTCACTTCCCTGGCAAAATCTGTAAGAGGTATCTGGTGATATCCCTTAGATAAGTCCAATTTAGATACAAATTTAGCATGACCTATAGTATCGACACAGTCCTCCAACAAAGGTAAAGGATATACATCAACTACAGTTACCTGGTTGAGTTTTCTATAATCCACTTCTAGTCTCTACTTATCTTCTGGTTTTGGTACTAATAGACATGGTGAACTCCAGGAACTCTGACTGGGTCTAATGAACCCATGTCGAAGAAGATAATCAACCTCCTCCTGGATGATACGACGTTTCTCGGGTGTCACTCGATAAGGGTGTAGCCGAATTGGAGTTACATTTGTCAGGTTAATGTCGTGAGTAATGAGAGAAGTCTGAGTGGGGACCTCCCCAAACAAGCTACAAGACATCTCCAAAAGGTCCTGGAACTCTGCTCTCTCCTCATCCTGCAAATGACACAACAATTCTTCCCCGGAACAGCTGGAATTAGACAAACAAGAATTACCATCTTCCTCTGCAACACTCGACTCTTCAGGATTTACCTCCTCAGTAACGCAACAAGCCACAATACTAGGCCCACAATAAGCCTTCAACCGGTTTACATGTACACTCATGGTCTGACGTTTCTGCTTGGGATGGCAAACTTTGTAAGTAACTTCTCCAAGACGTTTTACTACTTGGTACGGTCCAGCAAATTTATGAGACATAGACGTACCCATACGAGGCTTCAAGACCAATACCAAATTTCCTGGTTCAAAAACTCTGAGTTTGGCCTTGAACCTCTGGTCATGTTTCTGCTTCATTACCTGTTGTTGTTCACTTAGATGTCGTAAGGCCAACTCCCGCGTTCTGGACAGCTTGCTCTTGACATCCGTCAGGTAACGCTCACTCTGCCTGGCTGTAACATCTCCTAACATTTTTTCATATAACAATTTTAAAAGTCCTCTCACCTGATGTCCGAATACAAGCTCGAATGAAGTGCACAGTGCCTAGGGCACTGTGCAATCCATCTCTAGCCGCAAACAAAACAAATGGTAAATTATCATCCCAATGTCTGGGTGAATCTTCCCCAATTGCCTTCAACATTTTCTTGAGAGTTTGGTGGAACCGCTCGATTCCCCCTTGACTCTGAGGATGGTAAGGACTGGAAAAATTGTGCTTTATACTAAATGAATTACAAAAATGTTTAAAGGTGGTGGAACAAAAATTACTCCCATTATCAGTTTGAATTATACGAGGCATATCAAATAGTGAGAAAAATCGTTCCAACTGCCTTATAATAGTAGAAACTCTAATGTTACGTAATGCATATGCTTCAGGGAACCTGGTGGTCATACATACAATTGTAAACATATACAGATTTCCGGATTTGGTACGGGGTAAAGGTCTGACACAATCCAGTACCACATGAGTAAAAGGCTCCTCTGGCACTACAATAGGATATAATGGTGCTCATGACACAGTCTGATTAGGCTTACCAACAGTTTGACACACAACTCAATTGTGACAATATCTGACCACATCTTTTTTAAGTTTTAGCCAATAAAAAAGTTTACAGATCTTATGATACATACTGGTAATGCCTTGATGGCCTCCCATCAGGTCATCATGGGCAGCTTGCAATACCTGCTCCCTATACTCTGTTGGCACAACGAGCTGGGTTTTAGACTCACAATCATCTGATGAGGGAGTTCCTGATGGTCTCCATCTTCTCAACAGACATCGATCCTTGAAATAACAACCCGTACTCTCCTCCAAAGTATCAATGGAGTCGGCTGCTTCTGCATATCACTCAGCTAGACTGGGATCAGTAAACTGTAACTTACGCAAGGTCTGGAACTCTACAGCTGGAGCGAGCGGGCAAGGAACTGGTACCTGGGCCACCTCTTCCAGACCATCTGGGTCAGAAGAAATGAGGGGTTTGGCACCGGCCTCACTCTCGACATCCAGGTGAGCTAATAATGTATCTTCAAGGTCCACCTCCACCTCCCTGTCTGAAGGGGTCCTGGCCTCGAGAACATCCACCTTGGTAGTAGCAGGACTTACCACATTCTGCTTACCCATGGATCTGGTCACAACACAGGCTGGATAAATGACACCATCATCCGCATCTGCTTGAGTCAGTACTGCACTAGGTTTAGTATACATAGCAGGACAATCGGTCCCACTAACTTGACACTTGTCAAAATCATTACCTATAATGTTATCAATCCCTGGAATGGGCAACTGCTCACTGACTGCTACAGTGCACAAACCTGGTGTAATAGAAGAATTCAGGTTAACCTTAATTAATGGTTCACGCTGGATATGACCTCCCATTCCCTGCAATAACACTACCTCTCCAATGTCTTCTGTGCTAACATCAGTAAGAACACGGCGAGAAATTAAAGACTGGAAAGCACTGTGTCCCTTAACAACTGAACTGGTTTTCAGGTTCCACTAGTATATAATAGGGTTCCCCTATGTAGGTATGGATCAAAATTAGTCATCCACTTGGGCATGATTGGAGCAACATTGGCATTAAAGGCTTGCAAACCCCTACTCATAATCAGACCAGTTGGTCTCAAGTCAAGGTGCAAAGCATAACATGAATTTACCAAATGACCTCTTCTCCTGCAATGCGTGCAATATCTGCTAGTGGTCGGAACAGCCGAACCCACTGCAGGATTAATCACTACATTACTTGAGGTTGACAACCCTGTCTGTTGTTTCTCAGATTTAGGCTTTACAGGAGAAGGGTTAAGGGGAGAAGGTGAAGTAGCTGGTCGAGTCTGGAAAACATGATTTTTATGAGCATAATGATTAGTTTTAGCATTAAACTGAATAATTGGTGCTCTAAAAGGCACTTTAGTAAGTAGTTCATGCTCATCAGCTAGCTTGGCTAGTTTTATAAGATCAGTGGTTTGTTTATTTTCAGCCATAAACAAAGCTAATTTCTCTCGTAGACATCCCAATACTTCCTCAGTTACTATGAGGTCTTTCAAAGTCTCAAATTCTGTAATATTAAGTGCTTTAATCCATCTGTCAAAGTGATTTAATTTTACCCTTACAAAGTCAGAAATAGTCTGGTCATGTGCTCTTTTTAAACTTCTGAATTTTATTCTATGTGCCTCTGGGATCTGCTGGTAGGCATTTAAAATACTTTGTTGAACAAATTTAAAATCGAAAGAATTCTCAGCAGGCAAAGATGCAAATACCTCTTGAGCTTTACCCTTAAATTGTCCTTGTAAAATGCTAACCCATTGATCTACAGGCCAGTTCATGCTGACTGCTAATTTCTTAAAATGCAGGAAAAATATTTCTGGAACTTCTTCATTAAACTTAGGTAATTCTACGTGTTTACTGTACTTGGAAGAACTACTTGTACTCTTTGGATTATTACTAGTGTTACCTAGCCCTGCTGTAATTCTCTGCTGTTCCAACCTGTTAATATTTTCAGCCATACTTTGCTGAATTTCTAATTGATTAGTCTGCTGCTCGGTTTGTTTAGTTTGTTGCTCTGCTAGTCGTAACTGAGCCTCCAACTCAAGGTGTTTTTGCTGGTTCTGCAACTCCAACCTCTGCTTGTCTGCTGCCAGCCTAGCCATTTCTAATTTAGTCTCCATCTCCAACTTTAAGATTGCCACCTTGTCACTTGACTCTTCTTCTAACTCTCCTAAACACTCCTCTTCAAGTCTCTCCTCCTCCACCAAGTGTGTGACAATAACTCTTAACACTTGAGCCTTCAACATTTTACTGGAAATTGCTAGGTTCAATTTATCAGCCAGCAATAACAAACCAGACTTCTTTAAGTCTTTAATTTTACTAAAATTTAGCTGTTCCACCAGCGCAGCAACCTGATCCTCCATCGTTGGCTCAATTATCACAACTTAACTCTTGAAACAACACTGAAAATTATGCTTGGCCCCTGGCACAAGCTGAAGACTTACCTCAAATCGTGAAGCGTTGAGAAGTTTTCACAGCAGCTCAGATTGAACAGATAATTTCACAGGCTTGATTAGGTGTCACTAGATAATCACAGAGTACCTAGGAAGGCAAATGCTATTAATAATTAGCACAGTCAATTGTACAAACATTACAGGGAATTAATCTTTCATCTCCCGGACAGTGGCCCTCATTTGTTTCAAACCTTAAGACTTAGTACGGTTCTTTCCCCGCAGTGGTTAATTATATTCAATTGGCCTTGCCAACATGTGTCTAGGGGTAAAGGGAATAAAACACTGCATAACTTGGGAAAACAATGTATCTACGCTAAGGTTGACAAACATAACAATTAAATAATACAGATTATGAGATTTATTATGAGATGCATTTATCTCATTATTGAGATGCATTATGAGATATTTCATGACCAGAAATATTCTTTAGCATGCAATAATATAAATAAAATCCTTATTGAGCAATGAGCACTCACAACAGCACATGAATTCTTAATTAAATAAATGCACAATCATCTAACCAGAGAATTAACCAAGTATTAGCTAAAATAACAGTAACTACTGACTTAACTTAGAACATGTCTCCTCTCGACCAAAACTGCCACGCATTTGCCCAGCGTCGGATCCCAGGGCAGGCGTCTTACCATAATATCAATTAAACATCCACATAAACTATTGTTGTAATTCTACTAAGTAATTCTACTAACCAAAAATTTCTACAAATTCTATTGTGGAAATTCTAAAAATAAAATGTAGTACTAATATTCAAATCATTATTAATCTTAAGAGTATTACATACTGTTACATTACTCAATATAATTTACTGGCAAACAATAATAAGAATTAGTCAAGGTTGAACTATACTCACTCGCTTGACATCAAGTTCCCACACTGGCCACATCCAAATATGGTCAACCCCCACACGGAGAAACTAACATGAAAAAACTTGCACAAAAAGCCTCATACAATATAATGCAACTCAGGCACACCACAGCATGCTCCAATATATAACATACAATAATCGAATATCATCCAACTGGATACTATACCAATTATAGAACAAGACAATAAAATAATATAAGCATCAAGAGTAATGTTAGAATCCTAGTAAGATTCGTAACAGCCACCAATCATGGCTTCAAGTTCTCTACAACTAAAACTTGTGCTATGACTGTTACTCGGAAGCAGGTCGTTCTTTATTCACCCTCTGTCGCTTTATGGCCATCCCTTTTTGTATAAAAATTCTGCTAAGCTTTTGGGGTTAATCTTTGACACTTGTCTTGGTCGCCCCATATCTCGTACCTCCAAGTTGAATGCTCTAAGGCCCTTAATCTACTAAAGGTCTTGTCCCATACTTCTTGGAGAGCTGATAGGTGCACACTCCTCTCTTTACATTCCTTTCTCATTTTGTGTAAACACGATTATGGTTGCCCTGCTTACTCGTCTGCTTCTCCTTCTACTCTTCCTCATATGGATGCTCTGCACCATACTGGGTAACGCCTCAGCTCTGGTGCCTTTCGTTCGACTCCTTCCCTAAACCTGTATGTTGAAACTGGCATCCTATGTCTAGACAACCGTCATGATCACTACTGCCTTTGCTACCTTGCACAGTCTTTACAACACCCTCACATTCGCTTATGTCGTGCCTTGGCCTTTACTCCTTCTGTGGTCCCTGTTCCCCTTCACCACCTACCTCATTCTGTATGATTGTCTCGCTTACAAAATGTTCTTTCGGTTCGTGTTACCAATATTTCCCCTCGGGTCATTCCGTCTTTGACCCCATGGAGGGCCCTTCTTCCTAAATTTTGTAAAACCTTGACCCACGTGACTAAAGCTTTTACCCCTCCTACTGTTCTGAACCGCCTTTTCCTTGAAAACTTTTCTTCGCACTCCGTCTCCATTTCCGTCTTCACCAATGGGTCTAAGTCTGCAGACAGTGTAGGCTACTCTGCTGTTTTCCTGACCACACCTATATGAGTCGCCTGCCTCCAGCGACTAGCATTTTCACTGCAGAACTATATGCTATTCTCTATGCTCTTCGTCAACTGTTTTCTCGCTGTCAATCCTCCTTTGTTGTTGTAGACTCTCGCAGTGCTCGCATAGCTCTGGAGTCCTTTATCCAGTCCATCCGGAGGTAGTCGAGATTCAACAATGGTTGTTTCTTATTTTGAGTAGATTTCAGACAGTGGAGTTTAGATGTGTTCCCAGCCATATTGGTGTGTCCCTAAATGAGTGTGCAGACGCTGCTAATAAGGAAGCTATCCACACTTGTCTCATTTCAGGTAAGGGTATTTCTTATTCCAACTTTTACCCAGTTATTCATTCCTCCATCCTTGCTCGTTGGCAGGGTTCTTGGTCTTCTGTTACTAGTAACAAACTGCGTGCTCTTAGTGTCTTCCCGTCAACCCTTCCTCCGGATACACAGTTTGTTTGAATACTAAATGTAATAAGAACATCCCTGACTGTCTGCATAGTACATAAATACACTTACTTGTGCTGTAATATTTACCTCCCCATATATTATCCTAATTCCGGGTTAATACTCCCATTTTTGTTAGTTGAAGTTTTTGTGTTCAAGACTATATACACAAGTTTTATGTATTCAGAATTTCTTTTTCAGTTTTATTAAACAATAGAGATTTTATACATAATTTGAAAATATCCTGAGTTACTGTATAATTTATTGAGAGACTTTAGTTTTGTTTTATTAATTTTATAAAACTGTAATATCATTATAGCTATAGGTTAAGTACTAATTGTAATCAAGCAATAATTGCTGTTTACATGCTTGTCCTATTACACTCCCAAGGTTAGGATAGGTCGTGGTTTTTCTATACAGCTTTTCAGGTAAACTCTAATATTCACAATATTTTGGTGTGATGTTGGCGATTAAGTGTATTTATGTACTATGCTGATAGTCAGGATTGTACTTATTACATTTATTATTAAAACATACTGCCTATTCGGAGGATGGGCTGCTTCCTGTAGCCTTCCTCCAATCACCATAACACTCACTTGGTGCATGAGTTACTGGAGCACACCTACTGGAATGCTGTTCTGCTCCTTATTGTCCAAACTGCATTGTCCCTCTTATGGTCGTGCATATCATTGTTGAATGTCCTGATTTCCAGGACGTGCATGTGTCTTGCTTCCCAACCGTCCCTTGTGAGTTACTGGAGCGCCGTTCTGCTCCTTATTGTCCAAACTGCATTGTCCCTATTATGGTTGTGCATATCATTGTTGAATGTCCTGACTTCCAGGACGAGCGTGTGTCTTGCTTCCCAACCGTCCCTTGTGAGTTACTGGAGTGCACCTACTGGAGCGCCGTTCTGCTCCTTATTGTCCCTCTTACAGTCGTGCATGTCATTGTTGAATATTCTGACTTACAGGACGAGCTTGTGTCTTGCTTCCCAACCGTCATTTGCGGTCACTTGTCCCCTCAATAGATATCTTTGGGAATCGAATACTTTTGATATCGTTCGCCTTATTTTCAGTTCGTTTCTGTTCTCATTTAGACATTTAGTGATATTTAGCACCCTATGATTATTCTGCACATTTGATGGGACTATATAGCTTTCTCGGCTTGGGGACTTCTTTTGATAATTACTTACTTTTCCATCCTTTAATTATCGTATGTATATATATATATATATATATATATATATATATATATATATATATATATATATATATATATATATATATATATATATATATATATATATATGTATATATATATATATATATATATATATATATATATATATATATATATATATATATATATATATATATATATATATGTTATGAAATGTAGCCTGATTTGTGTATTTTTCAGGTGTTCTGTTCGCTTATTAACATTGGATAGAATATTGCACAAGATTGATTAGGTTGAAGAGTTTGACGAGAAGGAAGGAAGAACTTACAAAGAAAGAAAGTTTCAGAAGAAATAGGACAAACATCTGCTAGCTAGAAGCAGGCATATGAAAGATTAAAGTTTCTCACCTTAGTTTATTTGTCAGAATAAAGTCAATTTTTATCAACTTTCAAAGAATGAGGATTTATTTTTCTCAATGGAAATAATAACAAAACCACTTAAGTGCAATAATCCTAAATATAAGTATCAGGAAAGGATTAAACTAAAGAAATAACGAGGTCTGAATTATCAGTGACTGCAAATATTTAAAAGTTTAATATATTATTTGTCAACAAAAGCGGCATTTCACATATCTCATTCAAAAATATATGTTCATGTAGTAGTCTTATGGTCAACCTTTTCTGAAGAATGTGTATTTGTAATATTCATTGAAACTTTTGAATTCCTCAAGCAAAAGTAATATATTTTGTAAAACTCTCTGTAAACGATTATTTTTTAAAGGATAAATATGCAATATATTATGTTAATTAGTTCGGTTTTAATTATTTACATGAAAAACTCTGTTGGAATATGTCGTATTGTTTTCAGAGATAAAAAAATTTGATATATAGACAATATGGTTGCTGGTATTTTCACCCACTTGTGCAATAAGATCACAAGTGTCCCCCACCATATTATATTATTTAACACATTATTATACAAAATATATCTTCCAAGGTTCTGCTGAAATATTTAAAGTCATGTTTGTTAAAAAAAATTTTTTAGTATCATTTAATTATGTCTATTGCAAGGGAAATTTATTTACTTGAAGTGTATTTGTCACTAATGTGATAGTTTGTCCTCGGCATAATTAAAAAACAATTGTCGTTATTCAATACCTTTGTTTCATTAACTAGTTGAGCTATTCATCACTTCACCACCCATCTTGTTAAGGTATTGATGACACCACTACCCACCATGCTGAGGTATTAATCAGATCACTCACCTTGTTGAACTATTCACATCACCCACCTTGTTGAGCTTTTCATCCCACTACCACTCATTATGAGCTAATCGTACAACAACTCATCTTGTTTAGCTGTTAATCACCCCATCTTCCTTGTTGAGTTATTCAACACACCACCATCCACCTTGCTGAACTAATTATGACATCACCATCCACCTTGTTGAGCCATTATTCACCACCACCACCCCACCTTGTTGAGCTATTCATCACACCACCCATCTTGTGGAGCTATTCATCACACCACCCACCTTGTTAATCTATTCATTACACTGCCACCCACCTTGATGAACTACTGATCACACCACCACTCACCTTGTTGAGCTATTCATCACACCAGCACCCGCCTAATTGAGATCTTCATAACATTAGCACCACCTTGATGAACTACTGATCACACCACCAACCTCCTTATTGAGATGTTAATAACACCAGCACCTACCTCGTAAAACACCAACCACCTTGTCGAGTTATTTATCACCACCTGTGGGGAAAATTTACTCCAGCATATAATATCAGTAATAGACTCATAAGAACCATAAAAAATGTTATTAGCTATAAGGAAAAAATGACCTATGGATCGTATAATAATAAATTTGATATTTAATTCAGAATAAAAGTAGAGACGTGGGCTGTAAAACTTCAGTTTAAAGTGGAGTGATTCCCCATATTCATCTATTTTTTTTTTTTGGGGGGGGGGGGGGAATTCTATAATGTTAGTCTAAATATAATATGGAGATAATATTCTTATGAATACTCAGAAATAATTAATGCATATATGTTGAATAAATTCAGTGATGATATTTATAGATAACTGGGGATTAAAGAGTTGGTAGCCTACATTACAACTGATTAGTCCGGTGGTCATCGAAATTCAATATTGGCTGTTTTTATATTCAGTATATTTAAGACAGTTGAGATTTGCTGGGTTTCCAGCCATATTGGTATCTCTTTAAATCAGCGTGCGGACGCATTCGCTAAGGAAGCTATCCGTACTTGTCCCATCTCCTGTAAACGTATTCCTTATTCCCACTTTTACCAAGTTACTCATTCCTCCATCCTTACCTGTTGGCAGAGTTGTTGGTTTTCTGTTACTGGTAACAAACTCCGTACTCTTAAGGGTAGTGTGTCCCTGTGGCCTTCCTCCTACCACCGTAGCCGGCAATGAGAAATGGCTCTGGCAAGGCTGCATATTGGCCATGCGCGCTTAACTCAGACACTTAATAAGAGCCGCCCTGGTCCTTATTGACCTAACTGCATTGTCCCAATAAAGTTATGCATATCGTTGTTGGATGTCCTGGCTTCCAGGACACGCGTGTGTCTTTCTTTCCGACTGTCCCCCCGCGGTCACTTTTCCCTCGATAGAATTCTTGGTGAATCGGATACTTTTGATATCGTTCGCCTTATGCGTTTCTGTTCTCTTATTTGTATCCTCACTGATATTTAGTGCCCTCTGATTATTCCACACATTTGATGGTGCTACATAGCCTTCCCGGCTTGGTGCCTTCTTTGTTTATATTAATTATATAATATCTTTATTATTTATAAAAATCAGCTTAGCTGGACAGAAGATTTCCTCCTAGCCCAGCACTAACACGAGAGCAGTCATCAGGTGGGTTATGCAGTAAATGTTGACTCCATCTTCACTGCATCCTGTACTCATGCCCTGAACTCCAACGTGTAGGAACCGGTAGATCCCTCTCTTACGTCACCAACGTAGATCTGCCGGGGTAATACAATGTACCAACTGCAACAGCTTACTATATTAGTATTATTACACAGGAAATGATACCTAATGAAAATAAAAGAGGCTTACTGGGGTTTGTTATTAATTGTGACTCCTAACCCGGTTGAAATTTCAATGTCAAGAGTTTGTAACAAGGAAATACAACCGGGAGACGTCCTTGGAGAAAGCGACAGCTTGATATGTGGTAATCCTTCAACGACACAATTCTGCTCCTATGAATGAGAAAATTCTGTGGCTATAAGCACAAATATGGCGTCTATATGGAGAGTGCGGTGATGCGTTCGCCTCCCCCGCCAGGTGCTCGGCAACAACTGCGTGACGCGGTGCACACCCTTTCTCATCAGGTGATAATCACGGCACACATTTTCGGTACAATTTAAAATGAAAGGAGGTAAAAGCTAATTTATATGCAAATTTATTGTTGTCGATTACTATGAACATTAATTAAACTCTAAGATAATCAAAGCAGATTGACGACGGAGTTTCTATCAAGTGCCGGGCAAAGGAATAGTCATTGCGCACATGTGGCGGTTGATGCAATCTTCCATAGCATGTTCTAGAACTTCTGTTGGTATGGTTAGTTAGATTAGTATCTGGGGTGTCGGAAATTTCCGACATAACTCACTGGGAGAGAAAACATGGGTCGTAGTTTATGATTCCGTACTGACGTACCTGATTCTCCCCACTCAAGTTATAAACTTTTTACATGTTAGAAACTCAGCACGTTGGTACGTACATGATGGATGTCCCGGATCTGTGTGACAGGTATGGACACTAAGCCGTTGATCTGTCATCACGGGTGCATCTACTTAATGATTAATGTATTATTCTTTAATTCTTTGAAATCGAGGAGATTCCAAGTCTCCTCCATCGAGGAGGTTTCCAATCGAGGAGATTACAGTGAGATCAAAGACTACGGTCGCTGTGACGTGTACTTGGTTGATTTAGTAGACACTAACTCATCACTGGAGACTCATAAGGACACCTCAACGTCGAACGAGGAAAAATCTGCATTTATGCAAATTAAATTTGGACTAAGGCGTAGTCCTGGTTGGACGGGTATTTTAGGCAATTCTATCATGATAACTAAGTTTATAACCTAGCTAAATTCTATTTAATTTAGAAAACTGAGTATTTTAGCATCAGTCTCAATAAATATAGTCAGCTGTATTGCTGATGTGAGTAATTCTCTGACGCCTGAACGCGTTTCGTAATTCGTATTACATTTTCAGAGACTTAATTTATACATGTTGTTGTTTCAGATTTAGCTACTCAGAACGAAGTGTCTATGTAGCCATAATAAGCCAAGTTTTCATGAATTAATTGTTTTTCGGCTACCTAACCTACCTAACCTAACCTAACCTAACTTTTTCGGTTACCTAACCTAACCTAACTTTTTCGGTTACCTAACCTAACCTAACCTAACTTTTTCGGTTACCTAACCTAACCTAACCTATAAAGATAGGTTAGGTTAGGTAAGGTTAGGCAGGGTTGGTTAGGTTCGGTCATATAACTACGTTAATTTTAACTCCAATAAAAAAAAATTGACCTCATACATAATGAAATGGGTAGTTTTATCATTTCATAAGAAAAATATTAGAGAAAATATATTTATTCAGGAAAACTTGGCTTATTAGGCAAATCGGGCCTTGCATAGTAGGCCGAGTATGACGTTCTGGCTACTAGGTACGACATATATATATATATATATATATATATATATATATATATATATATATATATATATATATATATATATATATATATATATATATATATATATATATATATATGTTTCATTGAATATGACCGCATATTCTGTATTTATTATTTTCTGGTTTAGGGCTTCTATCCCTCTAACTATTTTCTTAGCATCAGGGCTTAATTGGAATAGGAGTTCTCCAAAACTCATTTTCGTACTTTTAAGGTGAAGAAAAGAAGTGATTTACTATAGAGTGTATTACACTTATTTGTATAATTTGCACGACGTTTCGAACCTCCATGGTTCATTCTCAAGTGAACAATCTTACAATACTAGTTGATTTTATACCCGCATTAGGTCAGGTGATAATACAATGAAGGTGAAAAACATGGGGGGATACATAAGGGATAAACATAGGGGCTGCAGAAGGCTTATTGGCCCATACGAGGCATCTCCTATCTAAACACAAAGATTAATCCAGTGTAATTGGCCTGTTATGTTGGACATTGTCTTCTGTGTTGGCATCGATATGTTCTTGTCTTGTCCTTACTCTCATGGTGGGTAGAGTAAATAGTTCCGTGATTTGGGTGTTCATGGTAGGTCGCTCTATTCTTATGTGAATTGCCTCAAGAATTTGTAATCTTCTTGAATCTTGGGTTTTATCTATTATGCAAGTATTCTTGTTCAACATTTCTCTTGTTAGAGTAATGTCATGGGCTTGTCTCATGTGATTCCTAGGGGCACCAGATTGAAGATGGCATGTCAAACGCCTCGTCAGCTTGGTCGACGTCATACCTATGTACTTACATTGAAGGTTACATCCTTCGTGGGGGCAAGTGTACATGTATACAACGCTTGACTGCTGTAGAGGGTTCTCCGTCGGCTTCGGGCTGTTTTTGATAAGGAGTTCGGAAGTCTTCTTGGTTTTGTAGAATATTATCAGGTTTATGTTTTGGTTAGGAGTAGTGCTTTTTACTCCTTTACGGATTATTTCTTTCATTATTCTTTCCTCTTTTATATGTTCACTGTGCATGGTTGATTTGTAATATAATTTTATTGGGGGTGTTGTGGTTTCTGTTCTAGGTTCTGAATTATACCAACGGTCCAAGTGTCTTCTTATAGCAGCGTTTATTTCCGCGTTGCTATATCCGTTGTTCACCAATACCTGAGTTACTCTTTCAAACTCTCTACTCACGTTGCTCCATTCAGAGCAGTGGGTAAGCGCTCGACGAATATAAGCATTGAGAACACTGGCCAGTGTTCATAAACCTGATAATATTCTACAAAACCAAGAAGACTTCCGAACTCCTTATCAAAAACAGCCCGAAGCCGACGGAGAACCCTCTACAGCAGTCAAGCGTTGTATACATGTACACTTGCCCCCACGAAGGATGTAACCTTCAACGTATTAGTCTTGACGAATTCCATGGTAAGTCTTGTTGAAGCCGTAGTGGGAGAGTGCTCCGTGGGCCAGGTGTAGAATAGTGGGCCGCAGGCTGGTGGGAATCACAAGTTGTTCGATGTTGGCCCAATCGTCCTCCTCCTTCAGTTTACTGGGTCTATATCTGCGGTAGAGCAAGTCGTTCTCTAGGATGAACCCAGGAATACTGTCGGGTTGAGTCTCAGCCTGGAAAAACAATGGTGTTAAAGTAAGATCTTCCCTCTGCAACTTACGGAACTCCAACTTGGTCAGATGCGGGGGGAGTTTCTGAGGGTCTTGAGGGACAGCGGTAGCAGTAGAGTCAGCTGGCTGTGGACGTGCGGCTTGTGCACGGGTGGTCACGAGAACCGGAGTAGAAACTTCATCACTCTCTTGAACCTCTGCTGGAACATACTCTAGAATAGGGTTACTTGGCACAGAGTTACACACCTGGGGTTTGTCCATGACGATCAGGTTGGTCGGTTGCAGGTCTTCTGCCAAGTCGTTGCCTAGGAGAAGTTGCACTCCAGGCATGGGAAAAGGCATTTCCCTGACGGCGACTTGGACTTCCCCGTTCACGTAGGGACAATCCAGGTGGACTCTGGCGAGAGGGGTATGGAGTGGTAGCAGTGAGGTCAGTGATGAAGACAGTTTCTCCGGTGTAGGTGATGTTGGGCACAGCCGACTTCAAGATGATCGATTGAAGAGCCGCTGTGTCCCTCAAGATCTTCAATTTGAAACGTCCCTCCGGATTTGAACCGTTGGCAGAGACAGTTCCAGTATACAGGTGGTTACTGAAAAGAGAAAGATCATTAACATTAACACCAACATTCATCACAGGCTTACCGGACTTAGGAGGAGTTGGTTTGGGTTTTTGTTGGTCAGTGGTTCCCTTGTATTGAGACTTACCACACTTGTCTATGGTATGTGAGTCTACAATACTTGCAGTACAGTTGTGAACCAGCTTGATCGGGGCTCACTTTCTCGTAACTGTACCACGACTTCTTACTGGAGGATGGTTCGGGTGTCAGCCGGTGGATGAGGCTGTAAGTGTCAGCCGACTTAGCACACTTCAGGTAGTCGGTTTCTTCTTTATCTGCTAAGTAGAGGCGGACAGGAGGCGGCACACGTCTCAAGAATTCTTCAACAAGCATCAGGTTGACGAGTTCTGTAAAAGTAAAGACATGTGCTGCTTCCAGCCATTTCATGAAATACCTCCGTTTCGTGTTAGCAAACTCGAGGAAGGTAGTGGTACTTGCCTTCAGGTGGTCACGGAATTTCCTTCTATAACTTTCTGTGGAAAGTAGGTAGGCGTCTAACACTGCTTGTTTCAGAGTGTGGTAGTCATTCTCAGACGCCAAAGTACTGAGTGTGACTGCAGCTCTACCTGTAAGATGAACTCTGAGAAGTGTGGCCCATTGGTCGACAGGCCAACTGAGTTGATTAGCAAGGGTTTCAAAGGTGGTAAAGAACACATCAACTTCTGCTTCTACAAAGGATGGCATTAACTTACTTGCATGTGATATATTAAAACTGACGGGAAGATTGGCAGTAGCTTGCTGGCGTTGAGTGAAGTGTGAAGTTTCCAAGGCGATTTCGCGTTGACGACACTCTAGAGCCAGAGTCGCTTGTTGCTTGTCATGTTCGCGTTGTATTTCCAACTCGCGTTGTTTGGTTTCAAGCTGTACTCGTTCACGTTCATGGAGTAATGCGACCTCACGTTCGTGGAGGGCGAGTCCACGTTCGTGTTCTTCTCTCCTCAAGGCAGCTTCGCGTTCTTATTCGTCTCTCCTCAAGGCAGCTTCGCGTTCTTGTTCGTCTCTCCTCAAGGCAGCTTCGCGTTCTTGTTCTTCCCTCCGTATGGAAGCTGTTCGTTCTTCAATCTTGGCCAGCTCTAGTTTGAGTTTCAGCGTTGCCAAATCAGTTTTTTCTGCAATATAGTAAGTTTCATGAGTTTCAGAGTCTATCTTACCTTGCTCTAAATAGTAATCCAGCAACAGGTTGTGTAGGTCATTTTTGTTGGCTTGGTAGGGAACTTCTAGTTGATACTCATGTGCAAGAGTTTGTAATTCAGTCTTCTTGGCACGACTTAAAGTCCCTATTTCACCTGCTGGATTTGCACGGAAAGCTTGGAGACGAAACATGGTGAAATTAGCAAATAAAGGTACACGAATATTCAATAGTGAATGTCAGAAACAGGACAACGTGGCAACTGGTACCTATCCTGTGAGATCTTTAACAATTAAAGTTAAGTAAAAGATGTTAAATGATTAAATTAAATCAAGGGTACCCGGTACTCATGTAAGAGGATAAGGGCAAGAAAATCCTACTAACAAATGAAACAGAGTTTCGAAAATAAATGAAACAGTTAATTGTCTCAAAAGTAAAATTGGTAGTCCAAGGATGTAGGCATACCTTGCCAAGTCTCTATAGGACATAAAGCAAGTTTTTCCTACTGAATTTAATATGATACTTACAGAATTAGCGAACTTTTGTGCTCTGAAAAAGTAAGCTAATTCCCTACCGTTGTATGTATCATCATCTCTGACTGACGTGTAGGGGTGCGAGGTGTCAACTGGTGACGAGAACTGCTGCTGAGGTCCCAATTCAGCAACTACAGTTCGAGCTAGAGGAACTATGGCCCTCTTTGTCCTCCTACAGTCAGATTGCAGAAGATTGGGTACTCTTGACCCGGGGCAGACCACAGTACCAGGGTACCATTATCTGTCAAAATGAGAAATATCCAAGGGACAAAGATGGTAAACACGAGTAATAACACGGAGGGAGAGATGACCAATTCAGAGTATGACTGAGGCCTACAGTCACCACGTAATCCAAAGTTGTCTCACCTTCACTATATGTTACTCTCGTAATGCACAATACACCGCACCTTATAAAAAATGAAATTGAATATGAAAAATAGTAAAGCTACGTTAACAAATTTAAATACGCTTACCATAAATTACCACTTGGCACCAGTACCTGAGTGAAGCTCCTAGGACAGGCCCCCATATAATATGTGACGGTAACGCGTTGGTGTTCGGCTGTTCAAAGCTAGGGGTATGGCCTCGTCACATAGTATTAAAAAAAAAATAGAAAATCTGGAACTTCGTCTGTGGTAAGGTAAGGAGAAGACACACAAAACACAAGTAAATTTTAACAATGGAATTTTAATTACGTTAAAGAAATAAAACATGAATAAAATGGACAAACAAATTCGTATAATAAAATCAATCAATCAAAATAATAAGAATAATTAAATGACACCATGAAAAGTTACGTTAAGACAAAATAACAAGAAGTGCAATATACAAGTATATGAAAGGTGCTGGAATATTGGCTTTAAGCTATCACCTCTCTCAGTATACGTACGCTAAAGCTTACGTCTAGCAGGGAGAAGTGTTAACTGTGAAAGCACGGAATATTCTGAGGACTGAGGTCGTGGCGGCCCCAGACATCAAGTAGTATGGGGGGGGGCGAGTGCAGTTGCAGCCAGACCGGCGACCAATCAGCGGGGAGCTGGCAGTAAGACAGGTAGTTTGGCGGTTTGAGTCTGAGCAGGTGTCCCTGGCTGCATACGTTTTGCTCTCTGGCAAACCTTGCTGGTGTTGTTGTCGTTGTTGGACATTTCTTCCATAGTAGTTTTATATAGTTGTAACGACGTAATTGTGGAGGGAAGAGCAGGTTCAATCTCTTGAAGGAGATTATTGTCACATATATATATATATATATATATATATATATATATATATATATATATATATATATATATATATATATATATATATATATATATATATATATGAATATATATGTCGTACCTAGTAGCCAGAACGCACTTCTCAGCCTACTATGCAAGGCCTGATTTGCCTAATAAGCCAAGTTTTCATGAATTAATTGTTTTTCGACTACCTAACCTACCTAACCTAACCTAACCTAACTTTTTCAGCTACCTTACCTAACCTAACCTATAAAGATATGTTAGGTTATGTTAGGTAGGGTTGGTTAGGTTCGGTCATATATCTACGTTAATTTTAACTCCAATAAAAAAAAATTGACCTCATACATAATGACATCAGTAGCTTTATCATTTCATAAGAAAAAAATTAGAGAAAATATATAACTTAAGGAAAACTTGGCTTATTAGGCAAATCGGGCCTTGCATAGCATGCCGAGTACGACGTTCACTTTCCCATCAGGAGACTCGAACCCTAGCTAGCACAGAAGCCTTCCAGCAACTGGCATAACAGGTACGCCTTTAACCCACTGCACCACGCTCAGACCCTTAAAAGAGATGGTAATTTTGGAGTATTTATACACCCCAAAGATTACCACCTCCCAAGGGCAACTAGAGCAAGTAAGGGGTCACTTACGTTTTTCATCGAGTCCCTGTTAATATGGGAGGCCTCCACCCCCAGGAAGCAGCCTGTGACAGCTGACTAAAACCAGGTACCTATTTACTGCTAGGTAACAGGGGTATAGGGTGAAAGAAACTCTGCCCAATGTTTCTCGCTGGCACCCAGGATCAAACCCGGAACCGCAGGATCACAGTCCAGCGTGCTGTCCGCTCGGCCGAACGGCTCCATGGTCCTCACATATAAAGTAAGGCACTCTGATGAGTGTAACCAGATGATGCTTGTACACTTGAACCATCTGAAGAAGTTTCAGGGCCCCAGGCTAGTCGCTCTAACCAATGTTTCCTTTTCCAGTGAGGGAGGGGATGATTGTTCTGGGATTCCAACTAATCTCATTCTCAATAATTCTAGTTCTGTGAATGCTGTGGAGGAGAGACTGTCCCACTTGCAGGTGGCCCAACATGAAGAGGTGCAGTTGTTACTTGACAAATTCTCCAGTCTGTTCGGGGAGGTCCCGACCCAGACTGATGCCATCTACCCTGATGTCAAGTTGACAGACTACAACCCCATTCGCTTCAACTCTATTGGATGAGTCCAGAAAAAAAGGCCATCATGAGTCAACTTTCTGCTCCAGCACGGCCTCATCCGGCCGAGCCAGGGCTCTTGGTGCTCGCTCTGCCTTTGGGTCCCAAACCAGATGGCTCCTGGCGATTATGCACCAACTATCGGCCAAGCCAAGTTTTCATGAATTAATTGTTTTTCGACTACCTAACCTACCTAACCTAACCTAACCTAACTTTTTCGGCAGCTCAACAAGGTGACCATTGTGGATGCCTATCCGGTGCCCCTCCTAGAAGACTGCATCAGCGAGATCGGAAACGCCACGAACGTCTCGAAATTCGGTCTCTCAAGGGGGATATTATCAGACCCCACTCATCGAGTGTGCCAAGCAACTAACTGCGTTCGTAACACCCGATGGTGTCTTCGAGTATCAAGTGTTACCATTCGGATTGTGTAATGCCCCTGCAACGTTCCAGAGGCTAATGAACTCTCTGCTCGCCAATGTGCCAAATTATCGGGCGTACTTACATGTGTCAGGGTGCGTGGTCTCTCTCTCTCTCTAGCCAATCACCACCCATTAGTAGTGGTAATCGTTACATACTACAGCCCCACGGGTCTTCACTCAATCCTCACGGTGCCACTGTTCACCAGGAGAGTCTCTCAGTCTGTCTCCGGCCGGCCTCGTAGCCTAAAGACGAGTGAGAACACGATCACCTCACTTGATCATGTGCCCACCCCGACAGAGGGCTCTACCACTCATTATAGGTCACCAACTGGTGTTTCCCATGTCCAGTAACACCTCAGTGGAATAGTGGTAATATAGTAGTAGTAGTGGCCCAAGAGAACACTAATCAACTTGGTAACAGGTAAGTATATGTTTAAATCACTCACTCTCAGTAGCAACAAGGTAATGGAGGGTTGACACAAACACGGCGGTGGTTTTGTAGTTTACTTAAAAGATTAAAGAATCACAACTCTGCATCAACAACATGTCAAAGGAATAAATGGGCAATCTTCTCTCCGCCTCTTCACAATTCTGAAACACTCCTCGAAATGGCAATACTCCCAGCTGTCACGCGTTCCCACGCTCCACATGCAGGGTTATCGAACGTTTGGCAACTCGCGAGATGTCACGCCCACTCACTCTCCTCACTGTCTCACTATACTCACACTATTGGCGTGAGGCGCCTATTATTTCTTCATGTACACAGTATATAACAACACTGGCATAATCACAGTTAACCACTAGACATATGAATATGTTATTTAATAACTCCAGTATACATAGTTCATTTCATCAATATTCATAATAAAAGGTAACTCTAGGCACACAGTCTTACACTACTAAATTGTACATTTATATATATATATGTATATATATATATATATATATATATATATATATATATATATATATATATATATATATATATATATATATATATATATATATATATATATATATATATATATATATATATATATATATATATATATATATAAGTAGTATGATTAGAGCCAGATAGGCGCACTTAACAAACAATGGGGGGTACTTATCAGACAATGGAATCAGAGGCGGGGAGCCAGATAGGCCCACTTATCGGACAAAGGAATCAGAGGCGGGGTGACAGATAGACCCACCTCAAATTGTAGTCTACGGTGTGCCCCGCCACATTTCACTTACACTGTGTATCTCCGTTTAAACACTACACTCATTATATAAATATAGGACTAATTAAGGATATATATATATATTCTAACAAGTCTGAATGGTCCCTCCAGGACTATGTACATATATGTCCGGACCTATATAGGATATATATATACTCAAAATAAAAGTGGGTGAAAAGAAATAACACTTGTTTTATACAATATATTAACAAAAGTACATAGTGGCTTAAACGTAGTCGTAATCTAATTCCCCCCCATAATATTGTCTAACTAGACCCCTCCTCCGTGCCCACAGGTCTGTTGTGGGGTCTTCCTCCCCCTCCTGGGGTGATGATGACGATGAGTCATCATCCAGAGGGAGAAAGAGGTGTTGTGGTTCTACTTCCTCTCCTAGGGGGCTACTGTCGTCATAGCGTTCACTCTCACTGGATGGGTGTCGCCCTTCCTCTCCGTGTAGCTCGATGACGTCATCACTTTCACTTCCAGCGGTCACCCCTTGGGTTGAGGTGGATGGGTGGGGGTCAGGTGGTATGTCTGGATGGCCATAGCCTAGGCTTTTGTATTTATTTAGGTAATAGCGTTTATCATCAAATGCACCTAAACCCCTCTTAGTATTATGGGTGGTGACCATTTGCCCTCCTAAATTCCTAATTTGGTAGTATTGAAAAGTATTTACTACTGAATTGTTGTGAAGGGTTTCTTTAAAATGACTATGAGTTAAAGATCTTTGCACAGCGCGGGGGATACCCTTAGCGGTAATGGAATTTGAATTGTTGTGCAACAGCAAACTATACATTTTGGGCTTGAGAGCTACAACTTCAAGGATGTGTCTATCTGAAACCTCTGACTTTAAAAGACCTAAAACACCCTTTTTAGAAGGATCATACAAGGGGTGAGTTTCAGGGAAGTTACTGGTATCGATCCATGATCTAAGGGGTTCTTTCCCCATCTCGTTAAAGACATCTTCAGTCATTAAACTGAAGATGAAACTGTCTGTATCGCTGTATATCAGTGCTGCCCTATCTGAATAGTGGTTCTTAAGTACCCTGTACCAAAAATGGTACAAACTGTATTTTGCTAGCTCAAGAATCTGGAACCCAATGTAATTAGGATGAGTAATTTTAATGAATGGTCTGGAACTGACAGACAATAATTTATTGTCACCTAAATGCACCATACGTTTAAAGCGAGGATTCTTCACCTCTCGTAAAAAGACCCTAGCTGAAGTCACTAGTTTGGTGTCAATGGCATAACGGGCTGGGTTCAGTAGTGTTTTACCAAAAACACTGTTCGTCAGTAATTTGAAGAGTGTTTTCCTATCGTTACTGGTGGAAGCATTTCTATTGTTAACGTTGGTGTTAACAAATTCTGCCATAAAATCAGACTGGTGGAACTCATAAATGGCATGAATAGCCCCTACTTCAAGACCTATCTCAATAAATAACTGTAAGAGGTGTAGAGATATGAAATAATGTTTAATTTGGGAGATGATCCCCTACCAACTTGTTGTTTTTTTTGGGGAGGTGTGTGATGTTGTTTGTTTCCAGAAGTCCCCTACTAAATGGTGAGATATCCTCCATACTTATTCCCCTATGGTGTAAACAAAGGGGTAGATCGTCTGTTAGTCTAGCTATTTCAGGTCTCACATGTTTGGTGTCAATTAATAGCCAGTACCCTTTGTTAGAAGAGAATGGCTGTTCTGTCATTATCTTCCCTTCGCTAATGAAGGAGTTCATCTCATCAGATGACAACCTTCTTAGACCACCATAGGGTAATTTCTTAGTCATACAACTCCCGTAAAGGGAGTTGAAGTCTAGGTATAGTAAGAAAGAAGACCTATCCTCCTGGGGGTTAAAAGATGGGTTGACATAGCGATTGTTAGCTCTGGCATAACTCCTAACTGCAGTTGTAAAACCCCCTCGTATGTTTTGTGATATGAGATTGTGCAACGTCACATCTGCACTTAACTCCAACGATATTTTGCTACTTTTCAAGAAGCAATCATAGGAGTAACCTGGAAGGCTACAGTAGTGAGTCATCTCTAAGGAAAATATATCATTTAGAATTACTCTATGGTGAGTAAAAATGTCAGCCAGTAAACCGACATCACACCTTAAATAAACAAGGAGATAATCCTTTAATGACTCACATCCCGTAGCCTCCCATACTAATTTAGAATGTCTATATTCTTCCAAAGTTATACCTGATTTGTTTAGAGAGCTGTAAAACATTTCAATAGGGGGGAGTGTTGCATCATTAAAGCAGCTGATTTTTGTGGCATATTCATAAGGGAAAAACTGCTTACCCTTTAAGAGTAGGTGGTGACTCTCTTCGGGTAAACCTTCTATCATTGAGTGTGTAAATGTTAAGGGGCTGCCTGAATCAATGTGGGTTTTTGCTAGGGACGAAAGACTGCCCGTAATAAAAGCCAGTGAATCAAGAAATTTAAGGTTGCCTATTTCTACCTTAAGATATTTAGTCCCCTGCCTCATGAGGATATTGCTCTTAATATTTGAACCCATGGCAAACTCCCTCAAAATTAAGCCCATGTCATAAGACATATTGTGGGCAATTAGGACTAAACTCTCTAGAGCATTCTTGTGGCGGAGGTTGCAGTAATTACATAGAGCTCCAATATAATTGAGTTTTTTCCTAAGGTGATCATGATGTTGAACCTTGAAATTGGTGGGTGTAAATACCGCCTCACAAAACTGACAGTGAGTCTGTCTCCTAAAATGAACCATATCCTCAAGAGACATGTCTATTTCATATTTGGGTAGGGTGGATCTGATTATTTCCCATTTGGTGGCAACTCGCTCCATGAAATGAGTGACGCTGTCCCCCCCAAAAATAAGTAAATTTATCAATGACGGAGTGGTTCCTATCAACAATTATATAGCTGTATGCTATAGGCCTATGTATGGCTGTAACAGAACCTAGACAATCCTCAGTGCTTAGGACACTCTCGAAATCGAAATAAGCTACATGGGAAGGGGGGTAACCTTTCCCTGTATTTTTAAAATGAAGGGTGTCCCCCTCCTGGGGATAAATCATTTTCTGCGTGATGTCGCAGGAAACAGAATGGTGAGACAGCTCACTAGAATTTTGATATTCAGAAAGACAGCTTCTACAGAAGACTGTCTTTCGCCTGTGGCTGCGGGTAAAGTTCCGTAAAAATTTATTTAAGTCTTTAATAAGACTTACATGAGACTCCCCCAATAATAATAATGAAACTATGTCTGAGTACTGTCTGCTACCACGACGACAAAGAGAGACGTGATAGGCACCGTCTGTATGTTTGTGAATTGAATACAAAAAAATAGAGAGTTTATTCCTATTTTCCAATTTAGAGATATCCTCCCATGAGAGAGGGAAAGATAATTGCTCGTATTTGTCCATTTTCCTAACCCTAGAGTGAGACTCTACAAGTCTTCCTATACGTTTCCATTTCCATCCTTGTTGTGACGCCCGAAAAGCGGCAATGCATTGAATAATGCATGTTCCATTGTTACCATTTGGGTTTGGGTTGAAGACCTCGTGTCGGCCCCTTAAAAAGGGGGGATAAGGGACATAATCCCCCAAAACTGACCTTACACTACCATTACAGATAACGATTTTGAGGAAATCAACATTAAATAATATAAAACCACTCCCCTCTGTTTCTGAAAGGAGATCCTCCAGACGTGTAATCATATAACCCACCCAACTATCAATAAGATCACCCACCTCCTCAAGAGTTACCAGCCTAGCAGGTGTCGTTATGAAGTGTTCCCTATAGTCATCATCTTCTGTGAGACGTTGCTTTAAAAGTGTAACCTTCACTTCAAGGAGGATTTTGAATGATGAAGTAAAATTGCCATGACCCCCCAGAGAATTCATGTAATTCTCTATTTCGTTAGAGAATAGTTCTCTAAAGTTGCTTAGAAGACCTACAGGATCTGTGGCAAAGGCTGGGGGGATGGAATATTCCATTCTAGTAAAGAGATCGCCCAGGGCCCCCACCCTATTAATTAAG
>NC_091182.1:6076971-6081971 GCF_040958095.1 Procambarus clarkii | reverse complement strand
ATTTGTGAAATTTTTGCCAATTTTCTGAAACGAAACATCCCAGTTCAACCTCAGATAATTAATGGACTACAGAGGTATCAGAAAGACATTCGTTCTGTGGCGCGTAAGAAAACTCCATTGTACAAAAAGAAAATCATTTTAACCTCTAGGAGAGGTGGTGCTATATTGGCAGCTCTGTTACCTTTGGCTGTATCGTTAATTTCCTCTCTAATTAAGTAATTACGTAAGAAGAGAAAAAAATGGTGAAAGAATATTGCCTAGTACCACGACTCGTTGCCGAAAAATATTTATTTAATAAAAACGAGAGTACTCCATCGCCTCTTAATGAGGTGGCTCCACCCTCTTCCACCAGTGGTAGAGGTGGAAATAAGTCCTTCTCTTTAAAAAACGAAAGCAAATGGGACAATTCGGCTAATAATGTTGGTGGCGGCTGTAAGCACCTTGGCTGTGACTCTAGCGGTGGTGATGATGGCGTGGGGGGAGTGGACACTCCCCCCACACCCCCTCCAGCAACAACAACTTGTGGGACGGTGTTGCCACGGTAGCTCCTTTGAACGATATAGCCCTACCAGACAGGGGGACTGGTCAGACAAACTTAAAAGATATTGCCCGCCCCCCCGCAGCGCCGGCCGCCGCGCAGGTGCCCGCCGCCGCGGGCTTCTTTCAACAAAAACACGGGATAGGTGCGACCGTCGCCCTTTAAAAAAACAAATAAAAAAAAGGATACATTCCATTCTACCGCCTGAGATGCGGGTAGCTGTTGCTGGGCCCTCTCGCCACAAAGCCACCACCACCACACCCCAAAACCCAAGTCTGGACAACTTAATAAATGTGTATTTTAAAATAGGGGAAATTCCCCACGTCAAAACATTATTGAACATGTTTGAACAAAACAGTCAACAGGTGGTATGGGATAGTCGCGGGAATTTATTAAAGCCTGTGCAAAATTTAAATATTTAGATATAATTAAAACTATAGCCTTTACTAAGGGGCAATTTAGGACGGGTGACAAGGCAGATGTAAGGATTTTACTGAAGGTGGCTGGTGTAGACCCATCCTTTATACGTAATTCTCACGCCAGATCACAGTTAAAAGGGGGTAGGGGTATCCATAGGAGGCCCCATTGGGAACCGTATTGAAAAAAAACCCTATATGAAGCACATCTTAAACGACTTTATATACAGTTGTGTATCCACATGGAGAGAGCTTCTACCCCCCCTGCGGCAGTAGAGGAGGGAGAAAAATCTCCCCTATTGAAGCGTTTGGTTGCTACTCAACGTTACTACAAGTTTGTCGAACACAAAAGTAGATTGATATATGCCTTATGGGATTGTTATGACCGCCTTGTGTTGAGTGCTCCCCCAGAACGGTTTTTTAAGTCATTTGGAGAAACGGTGAAAAGGTATGAGGAGTATTCATCTCAGGAGATCCAGACAGAGATTTGGCAGATGGAAAAATTAACCTTCCAATATCGTGATATGATTACAGCCTTTGAGTCTGGGCGGAGTCATTTTCAAGGATTTATTAAAACTAACAAAATAAGAAAGGTGTTTGGAATGCGCTACAGACTCCAGAGTGATTTTACTCTCGCCTGTGGACTGTATTGCGTCATGTTCGTTCATAGGGTGAGCCACCTGGGGTTGCCTTCAACAGTACACTACTTACATAATGTATTTTCAAGCATTACTTTAAAATTAAATGATAAACGAGCCCTTGCTTATGCAAGACGATATTTTCCTATGAAACATCATTGTGTTAGGACATTTTGTAGAGGTATAGGGGTTGGTTCTTATAGGTGGTGTAGAGAATATTTTTGTTAGCTAGGCAACCTACCTAACAAGGGTGTAGCCTCCTATAAAAACCCCTCTCCCCCCCCACCCCCCTCAGAAGACTGTCTTCCTCCTACGAAATGGGAGGTGTCTCTCAAAAAACACCTGCGGGGAAGATTGAAGTCCTTGAAGGACCTGGTTAGTATTACCCTATCTTTCTGTTAATAGATTTATTTTATGTTTTATTTCCCTCAATAAAAAAGTTTGTATATCCTCTATTTCACCTCTTATGTTTTTCTCCAGTGCAGTTCTTGGGACCCGTCCACATTTGTAGAGTAGTAATTCTACGTGGGGGGTCTGCCCCAAACAAGATGCTGTTACGTAGTCTAATTGACGACGCCTGCTGTAGAGGACACAAGGCCGCTCCTGCAGGGGGAGAGGTATGTACTAGTTGTTCTTAGAGAAAAATATAATATTTTTCTAATAAAATATATAATTATATAAAAAACCTTTAATCACTATAAATTATTTCCCCCAACTCTTTCCAGAACACTTCCGATGAGAGAGAGGAGGAAACTCAGCCAAAAGGTGTCCACCCAACTCACCCCACCCCCCCAAGAGAGGGGGGGGATGGGGCTCAAGACCTTCCCCCACTCTTCACTGATGAGGAATCGTCACAATTCTACTCAGACGAGGATGGGGGTGTGGGATAGGGAGGGGAGGGGTAGAGCTGTAGTAAGTGAAATATGGCAAGAGCACTCTGTAAACTACAATTATTAACTAACATAATTACTTATACATTTTGTAGTTTTTACCTAATAAAGCATTTAATAAATTATTTGATGTTTTTTTTAACCTTTGGGGGAGGGGGAGGATTTATAATTTAATACTCCTTAAATACTCCCATATAAGGGAGGGGCCATTCAGACTTGTTCGAATATATATATCCTTAATTAGTCCTATATATTTATAATGAGTGTAGTGTTTAAACGGAGATGACACAGTGTAAGTGAAATGTGGTGGGGGCACACCGTAGACTACAATTTGAGGTGGGTCTATCTGTCACCCCGCTTCTGATTCCTTTTGTCCGATAAGTGGGCCTATCTGGCTCCCCGCCTCTGATTCCATTGTCTGATAAGTACCCCCCATGTTGTTAAGTGCGCCTATCTGGCTCAGATTATACTACTTATATATATATATATATATATATATATATATATATATATATATATATATATATATATATATATATATATATCTATATATATATATATATATATATATATATATATATATTATATAATATATATATATATATATATATATCTATATATATATATATATATATATATATATATATATATATATATCATCTGGCACAAACTCATAATATAAATGACACGTAAATATAAATGTCCTAGTCATAGTAATCTCTTCATCAAACACAGGGGCAATCACACACATATATATATCTCGTGAGAGCTCTATAGCATCTCCCTTCACAACTGTGTCTTACTAGAATCATAGACATTGGTGAGCCCTGCTCACGACATAGAAGATACTCTGGCTAATCGCTAACTAATGGGGAATGGGAGGGAAAACTTAATTACCTACTTCCACCATAATGATTGTGGACTCGTCCTCTGTTGAGGGTTGAATTGAAGCTCCTGGTCCCGGCTCACGACTTGCTGTTGGGAACACCCCCACACACACTGATGCTCTTCCCAGGACCTCCACCAACACCCAAAACGAGTCTTTCTCCGTACTGCTTCCCTCGGCAGGCTCCGTGCTCCTCCAGAACCTCTTGAAGGGTTGAGTCGGTCTCCTGGCCGTTGCCTCCTCCTCACAACTACGTCTGCAGTCCTTACTCATGGCTGCAATCGTTCGTATTCCAACTAGTTTGTTCTTCTCCATTCTCACGGTGAACTGGCCCAGCCACTACGTCATCACCCGACTGGTGAAACTGTACAGTCGTCCCTGACGTCCACTGCCCAGGCTCCACTCTTGCTAAGCACCTGTCACTGGAGCACTTGTTGCTCGTTTCCCGTCAATTCCTTCTTCTGTCCGGCTCACGGAGTTCAGGAAAACCTCACAGGATGCTCGCAGACCACTGGTGATGCATATATTCCACCAGAGAGGGGCGAAAACTGTCAGACTGACAGGACCCCCTATCGCACGTCCGCCCTTCACGATGTGTCGTATCTAACTCCTGGCGCTACGGGGGCGTGCGTCCGGACCTACCTCCACTCGTGACGTCACACTTGTCAGGAGCGTTTCTCATTGGCTCCCTGTACCACATCACCGTTCTTGGACAATCTGGTGCCACTGATGTCATAACATTTTGGTGTGAGAACGTAGGCATCGGCGCCATCTTGGCGTCCAAAACGGCCTAAGCCACCGGCCAAAACCCCCTTCTTTAGTTAATTTCTCGCCAACGCGAGAACACCTCATGCTCCCACATATGTCAGATTGTTCTCTGGAAGGCAGAGAACGTTCGGGTAATATAGATATGACTCTTACAGCTGGCGTGAGAGAAATATAAGGGGGGGGGGGGGAACACCATCACACATGACATTGTGCTTTTTGATAGTAATTAGACTGACTACATTGCTAGGTTATGCCAGTTGTTCAGTTCTGAAACATGCAAATCTAACTTTAAATGCAAAAAAGTTTCGTTTTGGCCAAGGCACAGTGACGTATCTCGTTCATGAAGTGGGCCAGGGAAAAGGGTTACCTCGGCCAGATAAAATCACTGCCATTCTGAAGTATCCAGTGCTCCAGTCTAAAAAGCAAGTGCATTAGTTTATCGGTATGTGTGCATACTACCGCTGCTTTTGTCAGAACTTTTCCAGTGTTGCCACTCTTCTCACGGACTTGTTGCAAAAGGCCATTAAATTTAAGTGGTCAACAGACTGTGGTGAGGCGTTTAAAAATTTGAAATTGATCTTAGCTTCCGCCCTAGTGCTCGCTAGTCCAAGGTTCGACTGACCATTTAAAATTCACGTTGACGCGTCTGACTCGGGTGCTGGTGCAGTGTTGTTGCAAACTGGGGATGATCAAGTGGACCATCCAGTATACTATTACTCTGTGAAATTTGACAAGGCACAATACAATTATTCATTGGTAGAAAAAGGCCTCATACACAGGTGGGCATTGTACCTACAGGACTTTAATCTTTCCATTATCCACCTCCCGGGCCAGCTCAACATGATAGCCGATGCGCTGTCCCGA
>NC_091182.1:6021764-6076471 GCF_040958095.1 Procambarus clarkii | reverse complement strand
TTCATGAATTAATGCTTTTTCGACTACCTAACCTACCTAACCTAACCTAACCTAACTTTTCCGGCTACCTAACCTAACCTAACCTATAAAGATAAGTTAGGTTAGGTTAGGTAGGGTTGGTTAGGTTCGGTCATATATCTAAGTTAATTTTAACTCCAATAAAAAAAAATTGACCTCATACATAATGAAATAGGTAGCTTTATCATTTCATAAGAAAAAAATTAGAAAAAATATATTAATTCAGGAAAACTTGGATTATTAGGCAAATCGGGCCTTGAATAGTAGGCCAAAAAGTGAGTTCTGGCTACTAGGTACGACATATATATATATATATATATATGTCGTACCTAGTAGCCAGAACGCACTTTTCAGCCTACTATGCAAGGCCCGATTTGCTTAATAAGCCAAGTTTTCATGAATTAATGTTTTTTCGACTACCTAACCTACCTAACCTAACCTAACCTAACTTTTTCGGCTACCTAACCGAACCTAACCTATAAAGATTGATTAGGTTAGGTTAGGTAGGGTTGGTTAGGTTCGGTCATATATCTACGTTAATTTTAACTCCAATAAAAAAAAATTGACCTCATATATAATGAAATGGGTAGCTTTATCATTTCATAAGAAAAAAATTAGAGAAAATATAATAATTCAGGAAAACTTGGCTTATTAGGCAAATCGGGCCATGTATAGTAGGCTGAGAAGTGCGTTCTGGCTACTAGGTACGACATATATATATATATATATATATATATATATATATATATATATATATATATATATATATATATATATATATATGTATATATATATATATATATATATATATATATATATATATATATATATATATATATATATATATATATATATATATATATGTATATATATATATATATATATTTAATATATGTATATATACATTATATATATTATATATATATATATATATATTTAATATATGTATATATACATTATATATATTATATATATATATATATAATATATGTATATATACATTATATATTATATATATAATATATATATATATATATATATATATATATATATATATATATATATATATATATATATATATATATATATATATATATATATCAATAAATAAATGCCTTGTATTGTAATATTTACTGACAAACCTTGCATTGTAACACTGCTATAACTTGTATTGTACCACTGCCACCTTGAATTGAAATACTGCCACACCTTGTTTTTTACACTTATTGCCACATCTTGTATTTTTACACTTACTGCCACATTTTGTATTTTTACACTTATTGCCACATCGTTTATTGTAACACTTACTGCCACACCTTTAATATAACAATGACTGCCTCACCTTGTTTTGTAATTCTAACTGCCAGATCTTTTATTATAATGTTTACTGTCACTCTTTTTATTGTTACACTTACTGCCACACCTTGCTTGAAACACTGTTTCACCTTGTATTGTAGCACTGCCACACCTTGAGGAGGTACTACTAACCTTATTGTATTGAAGCACTTCCTCACATTGTATTGTAACACTGCCACACCGTGTACTGTATCATTGGCACACGTATTGTGTTGTAACACTTCCTGCCACACCTTGTGTTGTTACACTGCCTGCTAAGGCCTCCTTGAGCTGGTATCCTGTTCACGTCACCTCTGTGGACATAAAAGTCATTAGCCTGACAGAGAGTATTCAAGGAGAATATTGGATGGTAACCTCTCACCGTGGAACAGTGAAATGTAATCGGATGCACAATCTAGACGGCGTTGATATCATTACGTCACTCACCAGTGGACATCATCATTGACCTCACCTCCTAACTGAGGTATGAAACAGGAGCCTTTCTCAAACGCAACACTTCCACCAATAGATGGGGTTGTCTTCGTCTCACTTAATGCCTTGGAGTTGGAGTGAAGGTCCGTATATGGCTTTGATATCGCCACTCCTTACTTGATATTGTATTACTGCCACACTTTGTAATGTAACACTTCCTGTCAGACTTTGTATTAGAAAACTTACTTCTACACCTTATATTGTAACACTTAGTGCAAGGCCTTATATTGTACACGGTGTGGTTCCAAGGGGTTGTCATAGCCAGAGGGTGGTAATGGGGGGACGAGCTCCCCATGACTTTTAAAATGCTCCTATACGGCATGCATCTCAAATTGCCTTTGAAAACCAAGTCCAACTCCTGGCCTGCACGGGTGGCTTAGTCTAAGTCCGTCGGTACTGCTTTTTACCGACAGGAGAAGGGGCGAGGGGGGCCTCTGGCGCCTTAAAACCAGCTGCTCCGGGTAGATGGGACTCGATTGCCTAAGAAGGCAGCCCATCTAGGGAAAGGAAAACCCTGATTTTAAACCTCCGCTGCCTTGCGGCCATACCCCATTTTTGGGATAGGCTTCAGGAGTCAACCTCGAGGAAAAATCCGGAGTTGGAGCCCCTAAGGCAGTTCGTTGTTGACGTCGACCTCGTTCTGGCAGCTCCTGCGACGTTGCTGGAACCATGTGTATTGGCATTTGCCTTTCTATTGGATAATTTCAGCAACGTGGAGAGGGGAACCTGCTGCATGGGTAGCAGCTTCTCCTCCATATCTACCTACCCAGGCTTTGCGCCCTGGAGAGGGCACTCTAGCTTCGCCTCACAGCGTCGAACCAACACGGGAAGCGACAGTCTACGGGTTTTAAGTCTTCTGCTCGATTGGCGAAGAGTGTGACGCCAGGGGTTGCTTCCGACAGTGGAAGGGGTCATCGCGCCCCACTGGGCAGCTACTACCCGCCTCAAGCTGGGCAAACCCCAGCCAATAAGGTGTTGCCTCGACACGGTCCGTTAACCTCACTGGGTGCGTGGGGTTTAGGGTGAAAACCGACAAGCGGCCTGACAACTTTGCACCAAACAATACCAAACCTAAGAAGAAAATATCAACTGCCCTAAAGCTGGGCACATGGAACGTCAGGACACTGACACCAGGTTTGTCTGACGACCTGCAATAAATCAATGACGCCCAAAAAACAGCAATCATCGATAGGGAGCTGAGCAAACTGCAGATGGATATTGTTGCTTTCCAAGAGACCAGGCTCCCTGGATCAGGATCTGTGAGAGAGAGGACCTTCTCTTTCTTCTGGCAAGGAAAACCACCTGATGAGACCAGAGAACATGGTGTGGGATTTTCCGTCAGGAATGCACTGTTGGGACATATTATGCCACCAAAGGGGGAAACCGAACGAATTCTGTCCCTGCAACTGCACTCCCAAACAGGACCAGTCAATGTAATTAGTGCATATGCTCCAACCCTGACTTCTCCAGCAGAGGCAAAGGAAAAATTCTACGATGACCTCAACAGAGCCATAGCGAGAATCCCTGTAAAGGAGCCACTGTTCATCCTCGGCGACTTCAACGCCAGAGTGGGTGCCGAGCACAACATTTGGCCCACTTGTCTGGGTCAATTCGGCATAGGGAGGATGAATGAGACCGGGCAACGTCTGCTAGAACTCTGCTGCCTTCATGGTCTTTGTGTCACCAACACGTTCTTCGACACAAAGCCTCAACACCGAGTATCTTAGAGACACCCCAGTTCCAAGCACTGGCACCAGCTTGACCTGATTCTTACCAGGCGTGCAAGTCTACCCAGCGTCAAGATTACGCGTAGCAACCAGAGTGCTGTCTGTGACACCGACCACTCCCTGGTATGCAGCAGGGTCAAGATGCAACCAAAAAAGATTCATCACTCGAAAAAGGCGGGCAGACCTCGCATCGACACCACCAAGACCTGCAACCAGGACAAGGTGGAAGATTTTGCACGCATGCTCGGGGAAGCTCTCCCTGGCCCAGCCGGGGTCACTGCCTGTAAAAGATGGGAGCACTTCAGAGACGCTGTGTTCAACGCTGCCATTTCCACCTTTGGCAAGAAGACCAGCAGGTCGGCAGACTGGTTCGAGGCTCACTTGGAAGAGATGACACCTGTCATCGAAGAGAAGAGAAACGCCTTGGCAGCCTACAAAGCCTGCCCAAGTCAGCGCAACTTACAGATCCTTCGGGCCGTCCGCTGCAAAGTGCAGCAGAGCGCCAGGCGATGTGCCAACAACTATTGGCTCCAGCTCTGCTCCTAGATACAGACTGCAGCGGATACAGGCAATGTAAAGGGATTGTATAACGGCATCAAGCAGGCCCTCGGCCCAATCCAGAGGAAGACCGCTCCTCTGAAATCTGCCACTGTCGAGGTGATTCAGGACCAGACACTGCAGCTGAAGCGCTGGGTCGAGCACTACTCTGAGCTATACGCCCGGGACAATGTAGTCACCGAAGACGCCCTGAGCGCCATTGAGTGTCTGCCTGTGTTAATGGAGCTCGACAGCGAACCGACCCTGGAAGAACTCAGCGATGCCCTAGACTCCATTGCTTCTGGTAAAGCTCCTGGCAAAGATGGCATTCCTGCTGAGACCTTAAGTGCTGCAGAGGTAGCCTGCTCATGGAGCTACATGAAATTCTCTGCCTCTGCTGGGAAGAAAGAGAGGTGCCACAGGACATGAGGGATGCCAACATCGTCACGCTGTATAAGAATTAAGGTGACAGGAGCGACTGCAAGAACTACCGTGGAATCTCCCTCCTCAGTATTGTCGGAAAACTGTTTGCTCGAGTTGCATTGAAGAGGCTCCAAGTACTTGCAGAGAGAGTCTATCCAGAATCACAATGCGGATTCAGAGCTGACAGGTCCACCGTCGACATGGTCTTTTCCCTCAGACAACTGCAGGAGAATGCAGGGAACAGAAGCAGCCACTCTTCGTAGCCTTCATAGATCAGACGAAGGCCTTCGACCTCGTCAGCAGATTGGCCTGTTCAAGATCCTCCCCAAGATTGGATGCCCACCCAGGCTCCTCAGCATCATCAGATCTTTCCATGAGAACATGAGGGGCACCGTGGTCTTTGATGGCCTAACATCAGACGCCTTTGACATCCGAAGTGGAGTAAAGCAAGGCTGCATACTGGCTCCAACCCTATTCGGGATTTTCTTCGCAGTTATGCTGCGGCACGCCTTCGGATCTGTCACGGAAGGCATTTACCTCCGGACCAGGTCGGATGGAAAGCTCTTCAACCTCGCCAGGCTGAGAGCCAAGATGAAGGTTCGGCTTAGGTGTCTGCGCGACTTCCTTTTTGCCGACGACGCAGCAGTCACTGCCTACTCAGCCGAAGACCTCCAACGGCCCATAACCCACTGCAGCGAGGCCTCTCAGGCTTTCGGACTCACCATTAGTCTGAAGAAAACACAAGTCATGGGACAAGGAGTGGACTCCCCACCTGACATCGGCATCTCCGATTCCAAACTGGAAGTCGTTCACGACTTCGTGTACCTGAACTCCACAATCTCTGACTCCCTCTCTCTTGATATGGAGCTAAACAAACGCATCGGTACGGCATCTACTACCATGTCCAGACTGACAAAGAGAGTGTGGGCCAACAGTAGGCTAACTGAGTATACTAAGATTCAGGTTTACAGAGCCTGTGTCTTGAGCACTCTCCTTTATGGCAGTGAGTCTTGGACACTCCGCGCCCGTCAGGAAAGACAGCTGAATGCCTACCACATGCGCTGCCTTCGACACATCTTGGACATCACCTGGCAGGACAAGGTGACAAACAACACCGTCTTGGGGAGAGCAAGAATCACCAGCATGTACACAATGCTGAAACAGTGACGAATGCGTTGGCTCGGGCACGTTGTGCGAATCGGGGATGGTAGGATCCCCAAGGATCTCCTGTACGGAGAGCTGAGGCAGGGAAAGCGTCCAGCAGGCAAGCCCCAGCTACGGTACAAAGACGTATGCAAGAGGGACCGTGAAAGCCATGGACGTCGATCTTGCTATATGAGAGACACTGGCTGCAGAACCTTCAGCCTGGAGGCAGTCTGTTTAAAGAGGTCTCTCCAAGTTCGAGGAGTCACTTGCCAAGGAATCGGAGGCAAAGAGACAGAGAAGGAAAGTCGGTAGCCAGGAAGACAGACCAGAATCGGACTTCGTTTGTGCTCGGTGTGGGATGGACTGCCACTCTAGGATTGGCCTCATCAGTCACACCAGACGCTGCACCAGGATTGACAACTAGGGCGCAACTCCATAGTCTCCCGAGACTGAAGGATACCTACTACTACTATATTGTAACACTTACTGAGGCACCTTATATTCAAACACTTATTGCCATACCTTGTACTGTAACACTTATTGCCACACCTTGTGTTGTTACTCTGCCACAACTTGAATTTTAACACTTCCTGCCACACCTTATATCGTTCAACCTCCTGCCACACCTTGTGTTGTAACACTTCTTGCCATACCATGTATTGTTAAACTTATTGTCACACCTTGTAATGTTACACAGCCACACCTTCTATTATTTCACTTACTGCCACACCTTGTATTGTAACACTGCAATGCTTTGTATTGAAACACCTACTGCCACAAACATGAGATTTAAAACTTACTTCCATATCTTGTGTTGGAACACTTACTGCTACACTTTATATTGTAACACTTAGTGCAACGCCTTATATTTTAAAACTGCCTCATCTTATATTGTAACACTTGCTGCCACAGCTTATTTTGTAACATTTACTGCCACACTTTGAAATGTAACACTGCCACACCTTGTATTCTAGTACTTTCTACCATATCTTGAATTTAAACATATTACCTCACCTTGCATTATAACGCTTACTGCCACATCTTGTATTGTAACACAATACAATGTCACAATACTTTCTGTCACTGCTTGTAATGTAACACCTTGTGTATAATGCCACGTCTTGTGATGCAACAGTTACTGTCAATTTTTATTGTAACATTTACTGCAAATCCTTTGTTGTATCAGTGACTGCCAGACCTTGTTTTGTAAAACTAACTGCCAACATTTACTGTAATACCTACTGTCACACCTTGTATTGTAACACTTACTTCACCAGATTAAATTGTTACACTTTCAGCCACACACCTTGTTTCGTAACATCTTGTATTGTAACACTTACTGTCAAACCTTATATTGAAACACTATCACACCTTGTACTGTAACAATTTCTGCCAATCCTTGTATTGTAACACTGCTCTACCCTTATCATAACTCTTTCTGTCATATCTTATATTGTAACACAGTCAGTCCTTGTATTGTAATATTGCAATACCTTGTATTGTAAAACTTACTGCCGCACCTTGTATTGCCATACTTAATGTAACACTTAGTATCGTGAAACTTACTGCAACACCTTGTATTGTAACACTGCCACACCTTCCTTTTATTCAAACACTTACTGCCACACCTTGTTTTGAAACATGCCACACCTTCTATTCCACATTTACTGCATCACGTTCTATTGTAACACCTTGTGCTTCACCTAGTCCTAGTGCTGTGGAATGTTAGGACCATGACACCGGGTCTCTCGGAAGATCTGCTGGAAGTGAACGACGCCCGCAAGACAGTTGTGATCAACAATGAACTCCTCGGGATCCAGATGAACGTAGTCGCCCTGTACCAGACACGTCTGCCCACAACCGGCAACATTCGGGAGAAGGATTTTACCTTCTTCTGGCAGGGCAAACCAGAAGAAGAGGTAAGGGAGTATTGCGTTGGCTTCCCTGTCAGAAATAGATTGCTAGGGTCCATAGTACCGCCCACGGAGGGGTCTGCAAGTATCATCAAACTTCAGCTTTATACAGCAGCAGGAATGGTCAGCGTCATCAATGCCTGCATACTGTGATGGTAATCTCTTTTAAGAGAGATTGAGCCTGCTCTTCCCTACGTAGAGTTACTTATATATATACAACACTAAGATGCTACCTTCAAGATATGTCTACCAGTAGCACAAAACGTTTTGACTAGGTGGCAAACGTACCCTAAACTCCCCCCACTCCTCACTCCCTCCATGACGGCTCGCCACCGTCGTCAACCAGCAAATTACCTTTCCAGTGTGCCTGCTTCTGATTGGTGACCCGCCATCTGCACACCTGCACCTCTGCACCTCAGCGCTCTCTACCAAGTCGATGTCTGGTCTTGAACCAGCCATTGAAGTTAGAATATCCTTGTGCTGCCAAGCTGTGAACTGATATACGCTCTGTTTATTGGTGGAGGGTCTCAGCTAGCGCTATATTCTCAGCACCTGTTAATCATTTTTCTGTCTTTATTTTATTTGTATAGTAACGTCACCCTTGTTCTTAATTTTTATGTTATATTTTTTGACTTGTTTGTTTGCACTGTACATAGCCAAGGAATTGTTTTATTCATAATTTTTAAAGTTAATTAAAGTTTCATTGTTCATACTATGTGTTTTGCGTGTCTTCCCTTACTTTACCACAGACAACAGCCAAGCAGTTGATCTTTTTTTTCTAAAATGTGATAGGCATTGACACCAGCCATTAGGAGGACTGCCGAACACCTACACTTTCCCGTCACACTGACCTCCTCTACCGAAGCGAAGGACGAATTCTATGATGATCTCTGCCTAATTCTTAGAGACCTACCTCAACAAGAGCCAGTCTTCCTCCTGGGAGACTTTAATGTAAAGGTTGGTTCTGATCACAGCTCTTGGCCTTGCTGCCTGGGCTAGTTTGGATTTGGGAAAATGAATGAGAATGGGCAGCGCCTTCTGGAGTTCTGCTGTCGTTATGATCTCTGTGTCAACAATTCCTTCTTCGACACGAAGCCCCATTACAAGGTTCCCTGGAGACACCCCAGGTCTAAGCATTTGCACCAACTCGACCTGATGCTTACGGGGCGTAGCAATCAGAGAAGCGTCAAACTGACCCGCAGCTTTCAGATCGCAGATTGTAATACCGACCATTCCCTCGTAATTTGCTAAGTAAAGTTCCAACCCCGGAAAATTCACCGAGCAAAGAAGGAGGAAAGACCACACATTAACGTAAACAGTACCCGTGACCTTCATAAGGTGGGTGAGTTCACTGCTGCGCTGGTAAATGCCCTTCTTGGACCACCCTGAGATAGCGCAAGTTAGAGGTAGTCAAACCTCGGGGGGCTCTATTTTCAAAACTGCCATGTCCACCTTCGGTAAGAGGCAGAACAAGTCAGCAGACTGGTTCGAGGCCAGTGGAGAGGAACTGTTACCCATCGAAGACGAAAAGCGACGAGCTCTCTCAGTCTACAAGAACCTGCCCTCAGAAAGAAACCTACAGGTCCTCCGAACTGCCTGCAGAAGAATTCAACAAACTGCAAGGCGCTGTGCTAACGATTACTGGCTCCGACTTTGTTCCAGCATGCAGACCGCGGACACTGTCTGCAACATAAGAGGCATGTACGAAGGGATCAAACAGGCAACATGCCCTACACAAAACAGGACGGCTCATCTGAAGTCATCCACTGGAGAGATCATTAAAGATCGTGATCAACAGATGAATCGCTGGGTGGAACGTTACTCCGAACTCTACTCCATAGAGATAACTTGGTCAGCATAGAGGCCTTGGATAAAATCGAGTGTCTGCTCATCATGGAAGAACTAGACTTTGAACCGATTGTGAAAGAAGTTCAGAAAGCACTGCATTCACTTTCCTCTGGGAAGGCGCTGGAAGACGATGGGATTCCGCCTGAAGTTCTCAAGTGCGTTCGAGGAACACTTAAAACTGAGCTTCATGAACTTCTATGCCAGTGCTGGAGGGAGGGCTGTTGATCCGCAACATTTATATAATAAATGTTGCGGATCAATAAATAAAAATAAATAAACATCATAATTCCAGTGCCCGGCTCTGTGGTGCAGCGGTCAGCACGTCCGCCTTTAAAGTGGCAGACTCGGGTTCAACTCCTGGCTCAACTTTCATCTCAGGTTCAACTTTTTGTCTCCAACTAAATATTCACCCTGATAAATTTACTAATTAATGTTTTACATTATCTTCAACAGAGTATTGGTAAATGTGAATATGTATATTTAACTAATTATAGCATATATGAGAAACTATATTAGGTCTACAGTGTCATGATCATTTGTTATTTATTTTTTTAACTTTTAAATAACAAACATTGAAGAATTTGTTCTGTAAAACTAACAAAAATAAGAAGAATAGTAAAACTGATGATGGTACATTACGTTGGTGCCAAATACAGTATGTGGGACGTTACGTTGTTAGTCCAAATACATTAGGTGGGTCGGTCCCATGGGTTCCAAATACAGGAAATAGCGCGTTTTGTTGGTTGTTCAATTAATGTATGTGGGGTGTTATATTATTTATTCATATACAGTATGTGGAATGTTACGTTGTTAGTCTAAATACAGTAATGGGAAACTACATTGGTTGTTCAAATACAGCAGGTTATATGTTTTGTAATCTATTCAAATACAGCAAGTAGAACGTTACTTTATTGTAATCTTTAATCCCACCCCGTTTATTGTGACGTTTAGTGGTGCACCTGCTATTGTAACACTTCCACACCTTGTATTGTAATACTTACTGCCACACCTTGAATTGTAATACTTACTGCCATACCTTGTATTATAATTGCCACACCTTGTATTGTAACTCTGCTATACCATGAATTGAAACACTACCACACCTTGCATTGTAACTCTGCCACACCATGTGTTGAAACACTTCACACCTTCAGGGGAGCCGGTGGCTGAGCGGACAGAACACTGGACGCGTGATCCTGTGGTCCCGGGTTCGATCCCGGGCGTCGGCGAGAAACAGTAGGCAGAGTTTCTTTCACCCTGATGCACCTGTTACCTAGCAGTAAATAGGTACCTGGGAGTTAGTCAGCTGTTACGGACCGCTTCCTGGGGGTGGAGGCCTGGTGGAGGACCGGGCCGCGTGGACACTAAGCCCCGAAATCATCTCAAGATAATCTTGTATTGTAACACTTACCTACTTGTTGACTGACGGCGCCGTGGAGAGGGGGGAGGGGCCTGCTGCAAAGGTGACAGCTTCTCCCCCGTATCAACACATTAACTTTGTGTTGTCTTTGATACTTTAACGTATCTACCCTGGCTTTGCACCCTGGAAAGGCCACTCCAGACCCACAACCAGAGCGCAACTTTATAGTCTCCTGAGACAGAGGGATGCCTTCTAATACTACTGCCACCCACCTTTTGTTGTACCATCTACTGCCACACCTTGTATTGTAATACTGCCACACCTTGTATTTTAATACTGCCCCACCTTGCAATGTAACATTTACTGTCACACGTTGTATTGTAATACTGCCACACCTTGAACTGTAACACTGCCCCACCTTGCAATGTAACATTTGCTGTCACACCTTGTATTGTAATACTGCCACACCTTGTACTGTAACACTGCCCCACCTTGCAATGTAACATTTACTGCCACACCTTGTATTGTAATACTGCCACACCTTGAACTGTAACACTGCCCCACCTTGCAATGTAACTTTTACTGCCACACCTTGTATTGTAACACTTATTGCTACGTAGATGATGAGTCACAATAACGTGGCTGAATGTGTTGTTATTGTGTGTGTTCTTCTTTATCTTCTGGTGTGTTGACTAAACAACACACCAGAAGATAAAGAGACAGCACTGTGGAGAAATGCCCGACAGACCACTGGAACATTATCTAACACAGTGCACAGTTACAAACCCATTAAGAATTCAACATCGATTCAACAGAGCAGAAGAAGTTGTTAAACACAAATGGCAAAATCTTACTGAAGCAACCATACAAGTCATAAATACTCATGCTCCGCCCAAGTAAAACAGAAACAAGCAACGCTTAGTGGGTCAGCCAGAGGCTCAGGGCCCACGCAGAAATATCCCTGCAAAAGAAAAAAATAAAGAGACGACGACGTTTCGCTCCGTCTTGGACAAGTATTAAGTCGATTGTGATGAGACAAAGTTGTTGGTATTGTGGTTTTAGATTTAGCTACTCAGAACAAAATGTCCATTTAGCACGGGCTATGGTGAGCCCGTAATTGAGTTCGGTTATTCGCGATAAGCTTGTTACTGTGATAAATGAGTCAAAATTTAAAATGAGGGGTTTCCTACTTTTTCCGTTTCTTTCTCATTTCTGTTTTAGTGCACTGGTTTTAGTCTTGTTTTAATAACATCATCTCGGTGGTGGATGTAAATGCAGAATGTTCACTAGTGTGTCCCATTCTTCAACGGCTTTTCTAATCACTGTAGTCGCTGTGGAATTTGCAGTTAATGCAGCTGCTCTCGTTGGATTATTGTTGAGTTTGAAGCTATTTTATGCCTATCAATGCCTATACTTAAACTATTGGGTTTATTACCTCCCAGCACCACTTGCAAACAAGTCTTAGTTTGTGTATGGCTGAGACAAAGAATGCACGAGGCATTTAGTAAAGCAAGAGAGAGGTGAGGAGGAGGAAATCTTAGAGGAAGGTAAGAGCAAGGCAAAAGGTACAGATAGGATAGGTGTAAGGGGGTAACAATAGGTGTAAGAATGGGAACACAAGTAAAAGAGGAGAAAGAAATAGACAAAGGATTGGTAGGCTTATGTTAGGTCCCGTTTGTTAGAAAGTTTAGATCATCTGGGTATTGTCGGGGTTCACCACCATAAGAGGGGGGCGAGTAACAGTATATTCAAGGTCACTCACCATAGCCCTGCGGGTCTTCACTCTATCCTCGCGGCGCCACTGTACGCCAGGAGGGTATCCCAGTCAATCCCAACCGGCCTCTGATCGAGAAAGAGTGGGAACACAACTTGTTCTCTTAACTATTGTGTGCCCGCCCCGGCATGGGCTCTACTACTAACCACAAGGTCGCCAACTGGTGTTTCCAGTGCCCAGTAACACGTCAGTGGTTTTGTTGAATTGTGGTAACAGTGGCAAGAGCACACTCAATATGTCTGATATCAGGCAGGTATTTACTTCTATCACTATTTGCTTTCAGGTATTATATAGCAACAAGAAATATGGAGGGGATGATATAAACACCAATGTACTTTGTATTTCACTTAAAACTCATTCAAAGACATCACAAGATTATATCAATAAGCAAACAGCTGTTTCAGGCGGAAGTCGCTCGTTCCCACATATAATCATGAACTCGCCAAGCCGGCAATGCTCCCCCTCACATCAATGTCAAAATCAGCTGGGCGATTCCCACCGCGCGAATGTTCGTGTATTTGTTTACCTTGTGGGGTGAGGCGCCTGTTTCTTTAAATTCTCAAAGATCACTAGAAGTTCGAACACACAATATTTGCAACAATGGCACGTAAATACTTCGCTGCACTGATCTTGAGCTCAATCAAACATTTCTATATTAATGGACACAATAATTCACTAATATGGTATAACACACTGCTCTTCATTTAATGATAACGTATGCAAGTATATATCACTGGAGTTCTCAGTAATTCCTTTCATGGGCGATAACACAATTAATCACTGCACACATGAATGATTATTCAATACACAAGCATAGACGTATATATATATATATATATATATATATATATATATATATATATATATATATATATATATATATATATATATATATATATATATATATATATATATATATATAAATATGGATGAATCATAGACATCAATAATGGTAATAACATAGTTACTGGGCACACAGCCTAATACCAAATACTGGTATATTTATATATATATACTCTCTCAATAACTGATCATATTAAAGTCTCATGAAAGACATTACCAACACAGTAAATTCATCAATTACTCCGAGTGCCTACATACACCAATAATAATCATAAATATTGTGGGTACTCTATGTAGTCCCACTCTGCACACTGGTGCAGAGTGTGCCTTACTGTGACATGGGTGAGCCTTGCTCACGACATACAAAATACTCTGGCTAAATAATATAGCTGACTAAAGGGGAATTGGGAGGGAAACTAGAATCACCTACTTCCACCTATCCTCCGGTGAGAGTTGAGTTGTAGCTCCTGGTCCAGGCTCCTGCCTCGTGTAGGGAACGCCCCCACACACACCCTGTCGTGTCCTCCAGGAACTCAATCAACGTCCCACCATAAACGCGTCGTCTCCGTGCCTTTCCACTGCAGGTCCGTGCTCCTCCTCAACTTCTTGTAGGGTTGGAGTTGGTCTCCCGGCCGTCAACTTCTCCTCCCAGCTACGGCTGCCTGCCTACGTCTCGGCTGCAGTCGTTCGGATTCCCGATTAGTGTCTTCTTCACTGCTTCCCAGTGGATTGGCCCAGCCGCTACGTCGTCACTGTGAAGCTATCAGACGTCCCAGACGATACTGCCTAGACTTCACCTGCACAGCACCCGATCCTGGAGCACTTGATGCTCAATATTCCGTCAATTCCCTCTTCGGTCCACACATGGAATGAAGGAAGACCTCTGGCGTACTTGCAGACTACGGGTGACGCATAAGATCCACGGGAGTGGCGTGTTACTGTCAGATTGACAGGATCAATCTTCACACATCCGACCACCTTGACGTGTCGTGTCAGACTGATTCCCTCCGGAGGATTGGCCCAGCCACTATGTCATCACTGTGAAGCTATCAGCCGTCGCATACGTCGCCGCCTAGACTCCACTCTTGCACAACACCTGTTCCTGGAGCACTTGTTGCTCAATATTCTGTCAATTCCTTCTCTGGTCCAACACATGAACGAAGGACGACCCCACAGGTGATGGCAGACCACGGGTGATGCGTAAGTCCTCCGGAGACAGGGTAAACTGTCCAACTGACAGGACCCCCCAGCGCACGTCCGACCTCCTTGACTTGCTGTCTTAGACTGATGGCGCCAGAGTCGCGCTCTGACCGGACCCCCTTCCTTCGTGACGTTATATTCGCCATGGGAGGTTTTCATTGGCTCCCTGTGCCACATCGCTGTCGGTGACCAATCTGGTGTCACTGACGTCACACAGTTTTGGCGGCAAAACAGAGTAGCCAGCGCCATATTGGCTTCCTAAAGGGCCTAAACCACAGGCCAAAATACTCTTCTTTTACAAATTTCTCGCCACTTCGAGAACACTACATTCTCCCACATATATCAAACTGATGCCTGCGACGTAGAGAACGCTCGGGTAAAGTGGACATGACTCTTATAGCAGGCGTGGGAGAAATATAAGGGGGGGAACACCGTCACAGTATGTACAGTGAAAGGGAAGAGTGAACGGCAACAAAGACAGGACTAAGTTTCATGTTGGGTAAGTTGTGTATCAGAGCCGATTAGAAAAGACGGCGTCTGCGAAAAGTAGAGTTAGGAAAGAGCAATCAATATTATGACAAGAATCTCTAACATGACTTAAGATAGCATTGTTTGTGTCTGCAGATATAAAACGTCTTTTGAGTTCCTTAAGTCTGTCATTAAGTGTACGGCCAGTTTCCTCAAAGTTTTGGAGTGGACAAGACGAACATGAAATAGAGTAGACACCGGCAGCATTAGCCTTGTATTGTAACAATGCTACACATTGTATTGTAAGACTTACTGCCACACCTTGTATTGTAACACTGCCACACCTTGAATTATAATACTTACTGCCACACCTTGTATTGTAACACTGCCACGCCTTGTATTGTAATTCTGCAACACCTTGAATTGAAAAACTTACTTCCTCACCTTGTATTGTAATCCACCCACACCTTTTATTGTAATATTTACCGTCACACATTGTTACATACGATCATTTATATTGTTTATATATAACCATTTTATCTGCAAAATTTATATAATAAACATAATAATTCCAGAGCCCGGCTCTGTGGTGCAGCGGTCAGCACGGCCGCCTCTAAAGTGGCAGACTCAGGTTCAACTCCTGGCGGAGCCTTTTTCTCTCCAACTAAAGTTACACCCAGATAAATTTACTGATTACTATTTTACATTATCTTCTGTTAAGTTTATGTGAAATACGTAAACAAATATTTAGCTAATTATATCGTATAAAAAACTCAATTAAGCCTACATTTTCATAATAAATTTATATTTATTTAACAAAGAAATTGCAAACACTGAAGCATTTGTTCTATTAAGAAGTGCAAAAAAAGTATTGTTAAACTGATGTTGTTACGTTATGTTGGTAGTCCAAATACAGTATGTTGGCCATTACATTGGTAGTCCAAATACAGTGTGACGTTATGTGCGCAGTGCAAATACAGTAACACCGCCACACAGTTTTTTGTAACACTTACTGCAACACATTGCATTGAAACACTTGCTGCCAGACATTGTTTTGTAACACTTACTGATACACCTTGAATTGTAACACTTACTGCCATACCTAGTGTTGTAACACATTCTTGTACACCTTGTATTCTAAGACTACTGCCCCTTGAAGTATAATATTTCCAGAAATACTTTATATTGTAATACTGCAACACCTTGTTTTGATGCACCATCACACTTTGCATTTCAACACTTTCTACAACATTATGAATTGTAATACTTACTTCCACATCTCGTGGAATATAGAATATAACGAGAATATAAACAATATTTAACTCCCTATAACACTTTCACGCATTTGATGATTTCTACGTCGTCACCAAATTTTCTTACGTTTCCGCATAACAGACTACGCGTGTAGTCCGGCGAAAAAATATTTGTATAAATTCCATTTATTAACCGATCAACTTGGGAATAGTTTACAAATGTTTACCATGAAATTTACGTTTTTTCTAATAGTCGAACAGCTTATTAAAGAGATCGGCATGGCAGTGAATCATCGTGGTAAAACAATTGTATTATTGACACGACGAGTATAATCGACGTAGTTTTTATATATGTTGCCGGTCGAACGCATTCGTATGTGACCTTTAATACTTATGTTCTTATAGAACAATCTATTGCGAACACATTGGAACAAAAATGAAATACATACATAGAAAAATAATGTCAGGACAGTGAATTGAATATACACTTTTCAAAGCGAGTTTCGCCGATATGCCGCCGCGGGTAACACTTCGGTCACTTCCCTCACTGTTTTTGGGTGGGCTACGACATTGAATCTATATTTCCATTACTAATTACCGTGTGTAGTAACCTAGACTAACCATATTTCATTATCTGTGGCTACCGGCAGTGTACCACATATGTTAGCCTAACTCACACCAATTTATTTGCTGTCTATACCTCATGTATAAGGTAACACTAGTGCGACATAGTCAGTTACCCACAACACTCAGACCTATACCTCACACTGAGGTAAGAATCTTCAGGTCACCAGGAGCAACAGCTCACAATTTCTAAAATAACTCCACATTAACACCTGCGTTAGATTGGCCTCACCATCTAACCATTATTTATCTAGGTGGTAATGACATCCATCCTACTCGACACCCAGCTAAGGTAATTAATCACCTTAAAACAATAATTTCCTCATTTAAACTTGTTAGCTGGTCAGTAGTGTTCACATTAGTGCAACCTCATCAACAAGGTCATAATAATCGAGGGGAGTAAGTCCAGAATATTACCAAAGGGCTGCCAAATATATAAACTTTCGACTGAGGAAAACAGTATGATTGGATGCCACTTACATTCAATTTACAGCCAGACCATACAGGCAAAACCTGGCAAGAGATGGTATACACCTGTCAGGTGAGTCTAGGTCACATGTAGTTGACAAATTGATCAACTCAATCAACCATTATAAAAGGTTGTGGCTAGCAAGCCAAAATTAACTATATATTTTATATTTTTACTTGTGTGTTCAAGTGCCCATTTATATATTATAAAATCTAAAAAAAAAAAAAACAGCACATATTCACATTACCGCACCATTAATTAATTTACGCCAACCTTTATTAGGTAGGAATTTAGGTTGCGATTGTGCTGAGTTTTGCACAAATGCAGACTAAATAACTTAGTAGTTTCTTTAGTAGAAATTATTTCAACTAGTCTTGAACTAGTCAATAAGGCATTATATTATTCATTATTGTGCTGATCCTGCAACAGGGTGGGATCCAAGTACCTTATACTGACTCTGATTACAGTATATATACATATGTATATAAATCATTTTGTGTATTCACTATTTGCATATATAAATTTTGAGTGCTGCTGAATGTTCACTATTACATCAAATGGTGATAATGAAGAGCTAGCCAGGAGAATTTCTAATAGTGACATTCAAGTATTGCTCAAAATTCTTAGCTGCTTGTTGTTAGGTAGGTGCATTTAACTCGGAATGAGGAAGAGTGCAACTTAGCCAGAATAATTTAGGCTGTAATCAATTTACTTGCCAACTAATGAACAAGTACCCAAGCTACATTAGCAATAACTATTCAAGTCCTATGAAATTTGGACTTAAAGCCACCATGGCTACTCCTGAAAAATTAAAGAGAATCTGTATTGGCCTTAAAGGTCATTTAACCAGACTGATCAATAAGTCTGAAACTTTATCTAAAGCAACTCCCATTGATTACCATCAATTAGAAATATCATTGAGAGTAGCTGATCTCAAATTTAATCAAGTCAGATCTACAATCAGGTCTTATCTTGATATACTGAATGCAGCAGAAACTGATCCTGATGAAATCGATCAAACTCTAGCTGAGACATCTCAATATGAAGATGACACTCAAGATAAGCTTAATGTACTATGTAATATAGTAAGTCAACATAAATTCAATGCAAATAATACTGTGTCTCAATCCAGTGTACAATTACCTGAGGTTCGTCGACCTACTTCACAACACTCCTCTTGTACCTGTCTGGGCAGTCGCTGTTGGCATTTAGGCACATTCCTATGTTTATTTCCTTAGTGTAGACTGCAGTGTGGAAACCTCCGTCCTTTTCCATGACTGTTACATCTGTACAACATTATATGGAGGACCTATGGCAATTCCACGACCAAGAGATGGCTTCCTGAACCTTGCAGGAATTAACCTCACTGAGGACCAAGTCACTCTCCTAAATCTGGGCATAAACTGTCATGTTATGTCCAGACCGAGTGAGATGGCCCGGAAAGTAGAGTTGGAAATTCTGTTGGACGACATATTCGACCTCGAGACACAAAAGAAGGTCACTACCAAAGATACCTTACAAGCAGAACTTATTGCAGAAGGAGGAAAGAATCGAGGCAACTACAGAAGCACCATACTGTCCCCCGAGCTTAAAGCGGAAGCTAAAAGCCTTCGTGAGAACAAGGAGATAGTTGTCAGGAGAGGTGACAAGTCGCCAATATATGTCATTCTTAAAAAAGACGAATATCTGGCGAAAATGAACATCATACTCTCTGACCAAACTAAGTTCCAAAGGGTAACGAAGGACACTACAGCCGAATTAAAAGCAAAGGTCAACAAACTGATCGAAACTGTGAACGCCAAGAAATCCGGACTCCGCCTGCCAAAGATCATTGGGGAATATAAACCTGGATATGCGTATGGAAATGTCAAGACGCACAAGCCTGGAAACCCACTTCGGCCAATCATTAGCCAGATACCCACACCCACGTACAGACTAGCGAAACGACTCAACGGCCTGCTGACTCCTTATGTTCCTTGCGCCTTCAGCCTGAAGTCTCCAAAGGAATTTGTTGACTTACTGCGGGGCACACGGGCCACAGGGATAAAAGCCTCGTTGGACGTAGAATCGCTGTTTACCAACGCACCTGTGGACGAGACAATCGGAATGATTGCCGACAGAGTGTATCGTGATCCAGCCTGTACTCCTCTTGACATACCAGAAAATATTCTGAGGAAACTACTCCAAGCTTGTACTAAAGAGGCACCCTTCTTGAGCCCGGATGGGCACATGTATAAGCAAGTAGATGGGGTCGCCATGGGTTCTCCCCTAGGTGTCCTGTTTGCAAACTTCTACATGGGTACCATCGAGCAAAAAGTCTTAGTCGACATGAAATTGAAACCGGCCATATACTGCAGGTATGTTGACGACATTTTTACACAGGTACCTGATGTCAGACATCTGCAGGAGCTGAAGGAGGCATTTGAGCAGAGTTCCGTGCTGCGTTTCACTTACGAGATGGAAAAGGATGGGAAGCTGCCCTTTCTAGATGTAACAGTCATGGAAAAGAGCGGAGGTTTCCACACTGCAGTCTACACTAAGGAAACACACATAGGAATGTGCCTAAATGCCAACAGCGACTGCCCAGACAGGTACAAGAGGAGTGTTGTTAACGCATATGTCGACCGTGCTCTCAGCCACAGCTCAGAATGGAAGCAAGTCGACGAAGAACTCTGTAGGGTAAGGCAGGTCCTAGTCAATAACGGCTTCTCCAATGGATTCGTCGAAGACATCATAAGAAGGAAAGTGAAAAGCCATGCAACCTCTGAAGAGACAACTAACACAACACCTATACCCCCTATTAGACTATTTTACAGGAACTTCTTTTCCAGAGCTCATAAAACGGAGGAAAGGGTCCTGAAAGATATTGTTAATAGAAACGTTATCCCTACAGACAAAAATCAGAGGATACAACTGACGATTTACTATAAAACCAGAAAAACGGCCAGCCTACTCATGAGAAACTCTCCAGACACAAAACAGAACGCTTTAAAAGAGACTAACGTCGTCTATGCCTTCAAATGCCCACTTGGGGACTGTAAGCTCCAAAAAAAACCAGTATATAGGCAAGACAACAACATCTCTTTCTAGGCGTTTAACGATGCATAAGCAACAGGGCTCCATTAAGGAACATATAATCTCTTCCCACAACCAAACCATCGCCAGAGAAATCCTAGTAAACAACACAGAAATCATCGATAGATACAGCGATAGCAGGCGGCTTGACGTTTGCGAGGCACTACACATCAAGAAGTCAACACCAGCAATCAACAGCCAATTATTGCACAACTATATTCTACCCACCTCAAGACTCCGCTCCAATATAGAAGCATCAAGAAATATGGACCAATAGGCTTTCTACAAACACTTCTATTCAATATCCATTGTTTCGTGTTCTGTCTTGTGTTGATGAAATTAATACCCTATTAATACTCTTGTTCTGTCTTGTGTTGATGAAATTAATACCCTATTAATACCACATTTTGTTCTGTCTTGTATTAATGCCACATCACCCCTTCCACCTCACTCAAATGTAGATATAAAATCGGAGATGCGTAAGTTCTATTCAGTTGTGTTTTTGTGAACTAAAGTCTTTGAAAATGTAATAAGTTTTACGAAACGCGCTCGTGTCGTGTCAGACTAGAAATAAAAATGAATTTTGAAGAATTGATTTTTGATTTACCTCCAACAGTGAAGCGAAATGTACGAAAGATTGAGAAAATTCGTGTTAGAATTATTAATCATACTTTTTCGGTCATATTTAATAATATATATATATATATATATATATATATATATATATATATATATATATATATATATATGCGAACAAGCCTGAATGGCTATATAGGTTTTATATATATATATATATATATATATATATATATATATATATATATATATATATATATATATATATATATATATATATATATATATATATATATATATATATATATATATATATATATATATGCGAACAAGCCTGAATGGCTATATAGGTTTTATATATATATATATATATATATATATATATATATATATATATATATATATATATATATATATATGTCGTACCTAGTAGCCAGAACGCACTTCTCGGCCTACTATGCAAGGCCCGATTTGCCTAATAAGCCAAGTTTTCCTGAATTAATACATTTTCTCTAATTTTTTTCTTATGAAATGATAAAGCTTCCCATTTCATTACGTATAAGGTCAATTTTTTTTTATTGGAGTTAAAATTAACGTAGATATATGACTGAACCTAACCAACCGTACCTAACCCAACCTAACCTATCTTTATAGGTTAGGTTAGGTTAGGTAGCCGAAAAAGTTAGGTTAGGTTAGGTTAGGTAGGTTAGGTAGACGAAAAACAATTAATTCATGAAAACTTGGCTTATTAGGCAAATCTGGCCTTGCATAGTAGGCATAGAAGTGCGTTCTGGCTACTAGGTACGACATATATATATATATATATATATATATATATATATATATATATATATATATATATATGTCGTACCTAGTAGCCAGAACGCACTTCTCGGCCTGCTATGCAAGGCCCGATTTGCCTAATAAGCCAAGTTTTACTGAATTAATATATTTTCTCTAATTTTTTTCTTATGAAATGATAAAACTACCCATTTCATTGTGTATGAGGTAATTTTTTTTTATTGGAGTTAAAATTAACGTAGATATATGACCGAACCTAACCAACCCTACCTAACCTAACCTAACCTATCCTAATAGGTTAGGTTAGGTTAGGTGGCAGAAAAAGTTAGGTTAGGTTAGGTTAGGTAGGTTAGGTAGTCGAAAAACAATTAATTCATGAAAACTTGGCTTATTAGGCAAATCGGGCCTTGCATTGTAGGCTGATAAGTGCGTTCTGGCTACTAGGTACGACATATATATATATATATATATGTCGTACCTAGTAGCCAGAACTCACTTCTGAGCCTACTATGCAAGGCCCGATTTGCCTAATAAGCCAAGTTTTCATGAATTAATTGCTTTTCGACTACCTAACCTACCTAACCTAACCTAACCTAACTTTTTCGGCTACCTAACCTAACCTAACATATAAAGATAGGTTAGGTTAGGTTAGGTAGGGTTGGTTAGGTTCGGTCATATATCTACGTTAATTTTAACTCCAATAAAAAAAAATTGACCTCTTACATAATGAAATAGGTTGCTTTATCATTGCATAAGAAAAAAATTAGAGAAAATATATTAATTCATGAGAGCTTGGCTTATTAGGCAAATTGGGCCTTGCATTGTAGGCTGAAAAGTGAGTTCTGGCTACTAGGTACGACATATATATATATATATATATATATATATATATATATATATATATATATATATATATATATATATATATATATATATATATATATATATATGTCGTACCTAGTAGCCAGAACTCACTTCTCAGCCTACTATTCAAGGCCCGATTTGCCTAATAAGCCAAGTTTTCCTGAATTAATATATTTACTATAATTTTTTTCTTATGAAATGATAAAGCAACCCTTTTCTCTATGTATGAGGTCAATTTTTGTTTATTGGAGGTAAAATTAACGTAGATATATGACCGAACCTAACCAACCCTACCTAACCTAACCTAACCTATATTTATAGGTAAGGTTAGGTTAGGTAGCCAAAAAAAGCTAGGTTAGGTTAGGTTAGGTAGGTTAGGTAGACGAAAAAACATTAATTCATGAAAACTTGGCTTATTAGGCAAATCGGGCCTTGAATAGTAGGCTGAGAAGTGCGTTCAGGCTATTAGGTACGACATATATATATATATATATATATAACTTTAGAACACTTTCCCACCAGGAGACTCGAACCCTAGCCAGCACAGAAGCCTTCCAGCAACTGGCATAACAGGTACGCCTTAACCCGCTCCACCACCCGCTCAGACCCTTAAAAGTGATGGTAATTTCGGAGTATTTAAATACCCCAAAGATCAACACCTCCCAAGAGCACCAGAGCAAGTGAGCCTTAAGCAGAGACACTGTGTCTTCCCATATTAACAGGGACTTGATGAAATTAACGTATAAATGACCCCTCACTTGCTCTGGTGCTCTTGGGAGGTGTTGATCTTTGGGGTATTTAAATACTCCGAAATTACCATCTCTTTTAAGGGTCTGAGTGGGTGGTGGAGCGGGTTAAGGCGTACCTGTTATGCCAGTTGCTGGAAGGCTTCTGTGCTGGCTAGGGTTCGAGTCTCCTGGTGGGAAAGTGTTCTAAAGTTGTATACTTAACTCTCGTGTTTAGGAGAGTTGTGCCTTAAGCAGAGACACTGTGTCTTCCCATATTAACAGGGACTTGATGAAATTAACGTATAAATGACCCCTCACTTGCTCTGGTGCTCTTGGGAGGTGTTGATCTTTGGGGTATTTAAATACTCCGAAATTACCATCTCTTTTAAGGGTCTGAGCGGGTGGTGGAGCGGGTTAAGGCGTACCTGTTATGCCAGTTGCTGGAAGGCTTCTGTGCTGGCTAGGGTTCGAGTCTCCTGGTGGGAAAGTGTTCTAAAGTTGTATACTTAACTCTCGTGTTTAGGAGAGTTGTGCCATATATATATATATATATATATATATATATATATATATATATATATATATATATATATATATATATATATATATATATATATATATATATATATATATATATATATATGTCGTACCTAGTAGCCAGAACGCACTTCTCAGCCTAATATACAAGGCCCGATTTGCCTAATAAGCCAAGTTTTCCTGAATTAATATATTTTCTCTAATTTTTTTCTTATGAAATGATAAAGCTACCCATTTCATTATGTGTGACGTCAATTTTTTTTATTGGAGTTAAAATTAACGTTGATATATGGCCGAACCTAACCAACCCTACCTAACCTAACCTAACCTATCTCTATAGGTTAGGTTAGGTTAGGTAGCCGAAAACGTTAGGTTAGGTTAGGTTAGGTAGGTTAGGTAGTCGAAAAACAATTAATTCGTGAAAACTTGGCTTATTAGGCAAATTGGGCCTTGCATAGGAGGCTGAGACGTGCATTCTGGCTACTAGGTACGAAATATATATATATATATATATATATATATATATATATATATATATATATATATATATATATATATATATATATATATATATATATATATATATATATATACAGAGAGAGAGAGAGAGAGAGAGAGAGAGAGAGAGAGAGAGAGAGAGAGAGAGAGAGAGAGAGAGAGAGAGAGAGAGAGAGAGAGAGAGAGAGAGAGAGAGAGAGGGGAGAGAGAGAGAGAGAGAGAGAGAGAGAGAGAGAGAGAGAGAGAGAGAGAGAGAGAGAGACCACGGAGGAAAATTGAAACAGGAATTTCCTTAAGTACTTTCGAATATAAGTTCCTATACAGGAACTTCTTTTCCACAGCTCATAAAACGGAGGAAAGGGTTCTGAAAGATATTGTTAATAGAAACGTTATCCCTACAGACAAAAATCAGAAGATACAACTGACGATTTACTATAAAACCAAGAAAACGGCCAACCTACTCATGAGTAACTCTCCAGAGACAAAGCAGAAAGCTCTAAAAGAGACCAATGTCGTCTATGCCTTCAAATGCCCACTTTGGGACTGTAAGCCTCAAAGAACTCAGTATATAGGCAAGACAACAACATCTCTTTCCAGGCGATTAACGATACATAAGCAACAGGGCTCCATTTAGAAAGCAATAATCTCTTCCCACAACCAGACCATCACCAGAGAAGTCTTAACAAAAAACACGGAAATCATCGATAGATACAGCGATAGCAGGCGGCTTGATATCTGCGAGGCACTACACATTAAGAAGTCAACACTAGCAATCAACAGCCAATTAATGCACAACTATATTCTACCCACTTCAAGACTCCGCACTAATATAGAAGCATCAAGAAATATGGGCCAATAGGCCCTTTGCTGTTACTTCCATTCTTCCATTCTACATAAACGAACACTAGAACAACGAACACTACAACGACGAATACTACAACAAGGAACACTACAACAACGAACACCACAACAACGAACATCTCAACAACGAACACTACAACAACAAACACCACAATAACGAACACCACAACAACGAACATTTCAACAACGAACACAACAACAACGAAAACCACAACAACGAACATCTCAACAACGAACATCACAACACCGAACACTACAACAACGAACACAACAAAAACGAACACAACAACGACGAACACTATAACAACGAACACTACAACAACGAACATCACAACAACGAACACTACAACAATGAACACCACAACAACGAACATCTCAACGACAAACAACTCAACAACGAACACAACAACAACGAACACCACAACAACGAACACCACAATAACGAAAATTTCAACAACGAACACTACAACAACGAACACCACAACAACGAACATCACAACAACGAACATCTCAACAACGAACATCTCAACAACGAACAGTACAACAACGAACACTACAACAACAAACACTACAACAACGAACATTACAACAATGAACACTACAACAATGAACACTACAACAATGAACACAACAACAACGAACATTACAACAACGAACACTACAACAACGAACACCACAACAACGAACATCACAACAACGAACATCTCAACAACGAACATCTCAACAACGAACAGTACAACAACGAACACTACAACAACGAACACTACAACAACAAACACTACCACAACGAACATTACAACAATGAACACTACAATACCGTAGTGTACGTAGTGAACACTACAACAACATACACTACAACAACGAACACTACAACAACTAACATTACAACAATGAACACTACAACAATGAACATTACAACAATGAACACTTCAAGAACGAACACTACAGCAACGAACATTACAACAATGAACACTACAACAACGAACATTACAACAAAGAACACTGCAAGAACGAACACTACGACAAAGAGCATTACAACAATGAACACTACAACAACGAACACCATAATAATGAACATTACAACAACGAAAATCAGAACAACGAACACTACAACTACGAACATCTCTACAACAAACACCACAACAACGAACTTTACAACAACGAACATCTCAACAACGAACATCTTAACAACGAACACTACAACAATGAACAATACAAACACAAACACCACAACACGAACATCTCAAAAACGAACACTACAACAACGAACATCACAACAACGACCATCACAACAACGAACATCTCAACAACGAACATTTCAACAACGAACACTACAACAACGAACACTAGAACAAAGAACACCACAATAATGAACACTACAACAACGAACATTAGAACAACGAACACCACAACAACGAACACCACATTAATGAACACTACAACAACGAAAATCAGAACAACGAACACTTCAACAACGAACACTACACCAACGAACTTTATAACTACGAACATCTCATCAACGAACATCTCAAAAACGAACCTCTCAACAACGAACACTACAACAACGAACACTAGAACAACGAACATCACAACAACGAACACCACAACAACGAACATCTCAACAACGAACATTTTAACAACGAACGTTTCAACAACGAACATCTCAACTATGAACACTACAACAATGAACACTACAACAACGAGTACCACAACAACTAACATCTTAACATCGAACACTACAACAAAGAACACCACAAGAAAGAACATCACAACAACGAACATCTCAACAACGAACATCTCAACAACGTACAGTACAACAACGAACACTACAACAACGAACACCACAACAACGAACACTTCAATAATAAACACTACAACAACGAACAATACAACATTGAACACTTCAACAAAGAACAAAACAACAACGAACACTTCAACAACGAACACTACAACAACGTACACCAAAACAAAGAACACCACTACAACGAACACTACAACAACGAACACCACAACAAAGAAAATTACAACAACGAACACCACAACAACGAACACTACAACAACAAACACTACAACAACGAACACCACATCAACGAACATTAGAACAACGAACACTACAACAACGAACGTTATACGAACGAACTGCACAACAACGGACATTGCAACAAGAAACACTTCAACAACGAACAGTACAATAACACACTACAACAACGAACACTACAACAACAAACACTACAACAACGAACATTACTACAACGAACACTACAACAACGAACATTACAACAACGAACACTACAACACCGAACACTACAACAACAAACATTACAACAATGAACACTACAACAATGTAGTGTTCGTGGTGAACACTACAACAACATACACTACAACAACGAACACTACAACAACAAACACTACAACAACGAACATTACAACAATGAACAGTACAACAACGAACACTACAACAACGAACATTACAACAACGGACACTACAACAACTAACATTACAACAATGAACACTACAACAACGAACATTACAACAACGAACACTACAACAACGAACATTACAACAACGAACACTAAAACAACGAACATTATAACAATTGTGACGGAATTCCCCCCCTTATAATTCTCCCACGCCTGCAGTAAGAGTCATGTCTACTTTTCCCAAGCATTCTCTACGTTGCAGGCTACAATTTGATATATGGGAGAGAGTGAAGTGTTCTCGGAGAGCCGAGAAATTTGTGAGATAGTAATATTTTGGCCTGTGGTATAGGCCCTTTAGGGAGCCAAGATGGCGCTTGCCTCCCTGATTTCCCGCTAAAACCGTGTTACGTCAGTGGCACCGGATTGGTCACCGACAGCAGTGTGGCACCGGGAGCCAATGAAAACCTCCCGTGGCGAAAGTGACGTCACGAAGGAAGGGGGTCCGGCCCGCGAGCCGAGCTGGCGCCATCAGTCAGACACGACACGTCATAGAGGTCGGACGTGCGACGGTTGGTCCTGTCAGTTGGACAGTTGTTTCCCGCTCCCGTGGATTTACGCGTCACCTGAAGTCCGCCAGTACTCTGAGAAGTCTTCCCTAGTTCATGTGTTGAACCAGAAGAGGGAATTGACGGTTATTTGAGCAACAAGTGCTCCAGTCAGGTACTGTGCAAGAAGCAGTGAAGCCGTGCAGTGACGTATGTGACGTCTGTGGCAGTTCACCAGTTCGTGACAGCGTAGTGGCTGACAGAGCCTTTGGGTAGCCGAGGAAGAGAGGACTATTTGGGAATCCGGACGACTGTAGCTGAGACGTAGGCGACAGCCGTTGTTGGGAGAAGACGACGGCCAGGAGACCGACTCCAACCCTTTCGAGAAGTCAAGAAGGAGGACGGACCTGTAGTGAGGAGGCACGGAGACGACGCGCTAAACGGTGGGACGACGAGAGGCTCTGGTAGGACACGACGACGTGCGTGTGGGGGCGTTCCCGACACGAGGACCAGGAGCTACATCTCGACTCTCATCGGAGGATAGGTTGAAGTAGGTGTTTCTAGTTCCCTCCCCATTCCCCTTTAGTTAGCTATATTATTCGGCTATATTATCTAGCCTGAGGATTTTATATGTCGTGAGCAAGTCTCACCCATGTCACGGTAAAGCACCAGTGTGCTAGACAGTACTATCAAGAGTACTTGTAATATTCATGTTGATTATTGGTGTGTACAGGCACCAGGAACAAGTGATAAATTTACTGTGTTGTGTATATCTTTCTATAGATTTTGATATGAACATATAGTGGTAAATTATATATAATATTATGCCAGTATTTGGAAGTTAGGCTGTGTGCCCACAAACTATTTATTTTCCATGTATTGATATTTGATGTATCTACATTATATATGCTATGTTCATGCAGTGATTAGTCATTTGTGCGTACAGTGAATTATTGCGTTATCGCCCACGAGAGAAAGTACTGAAAACTCCAGTGTTAATACTTTATAATATGTCATTGAATGAAGGGCAGTGAAATCCATTACAGTGAATCATTATAGCATTGATTGTAGAAACGACTGTTTGAGCCTGAGTATAGTGTAACTAAGTGATATGTGCTATTGTGCCAATATCGAGTGTGCCAGTTTGTAGTAATATTGGAGAACTTAAAGAAACAATGCGCGTGAATCTAGGAAACAAGCAAAAGCGTTCGCGCGCGGGGGCCAGGCGATCAGCTGTTCTTGACATTTGACAAGGAGGGGAGGTGTTGCCACCTAGTGATCGCATACTAACCGTGGGAATTACCGGCCGCGTCAGGATCAGTTGGTTTATTTGTTATTGTTTGGCCTTGTGACATCTTACATCCATTTTAAGTAAAATACAAAATTACCATTGTGTTTTTATCATCTCCTCCATTGATCTTGTGGCTACATTATACTGAAAGCATAGAGTGATAACAGTAAGTACCTGCCCGGATTCCTGATCTATTGAGTGTGACCTTGCCAAGGCTACCATTGACTCCACCAGTCCACTGAGGTGTTACTGGCCACCTAAAATACCAGTTGGCGACCTTGTGGTTAACCATAGAGCCCGATTGTTGGGGAGGGCACACGACAGTCAAGTGAACGAGTCGTGTTCTCACTCTTTCTTAATAAGAGGCCATTAAGATTGACTGGGAGACTCTCCTGGCGTGCAGTGACGCCGTGAGGATCGAGTGAAGACCCGCAGGGCTACGGTGAGTGACCTTGAGCATAACTATTGCTCACCCCAGACTAGAGTAAGGATAAAGAGAGGTATAACCCCAACATTGGTGACCTTGCCAGGATTTCGATTGAAGTAAAGGTTGCAGTGGTGGTACTTGGCAGTGGTGTTAGAGATCAGGTGAAGGTTATCACTCATAGCACAAGATGGAGGATGATAAAGTGACGAGGTTTATTGACTCTAGAGACGAACAGGTGCTGGAAGAGTGCACCAAGGCACAGTTACAGGCAATAGCGGATCATTTCGGAATAAAGCTGAAATCTGCCAGAGTTGGTGAAAGAAGACTAGAGATAATGGCTCAGCTCAGGGCTCGAGATGAAGCTTTGGGGGAGGAACGGCCCCAAACACCTGCCAGTGTGGGTGAACACCTGAGTATTGGTGGAAGCAGCAGGGGATCCAGCGGCAGCAGGCACAGCGTGAAGCTGGAAATAATGAAGCTGCAGCTAGAAGCGCAGCTGAGGAGAGAAGAAGCACAACAGCGCAAAGAAGAGCGAGAAGCACAACAGCGCAAAGAAGAGCGAGAGGCAGAAGCACAGCAGCGCAAAGAAGAGCAAGAGCGAGAAGCACAGATGAAGCGTGAGGAACGAGAAGCACAGCTACGCCGGGAAGAGCAAGAACGAGAAGCACAGCTACGCCGGGAAGAGCGAGAGCGAGAAGCACAGATGAAGCGTGAGGAGCGAGAAGCACAGATGAAGCGTGAGGAACGAGAAGCACAGCTACGCCGGGAAGAGCAAGAACGAGAAGCACAGCTACGCCGGGAAGAGCGAGAGCGAGAAGCAGGGCTGAGACAACTGGAAATAGAAGCCAACAGGGAGTTGGAGCTGAAGCGGGCTGAACTAGGACTAGGTGCCCCTGCTCCGCCGCAACAGGAAGACCGACGAGTGAGGGAATGAGACCTGCTGGTCTTTGTGCCTAGTGAAGCCGAAAGTTTCTTCGATCACTTTGAGAGAGTTGCTGCTATGAAGAGGTGGCCGAGGGCGGAGTGGGCGGAGCTGGTTCAAGGGAGGCTCACAGGTGAAGCTAGCGAGGCCTTCACTATGCTCGACTTCCAAGAATGCACCAACTACGATGCGGTAAAACGAGCTGTGCTCCGTTCCTTCAAGCTCACGCCGGAGTGTTACCGGAAGAGGTTTAGAGAATGTACCCGGTTGCCAGGAAAGTCGTATGTGGAGACGGCGAGGGACATAGAAAGAAAGCTCCTTAAGTGGCTGGACTCTGAAGAAGCGAGGTCGGTCGAAGAGGTCAAGGAACTAATGGCCATGGAAAAGTTTATGTCCGTGCTCTCTCCTGAGATCAGGATGAGGATAAAGGAGGCGGACATAAAGAACCTGAGGGCCGCAGCCGACCGAGCTGACATGTTAGAAGAAGCCCTACGCCCACGCCGAGAGGGACAGCACCGACCACCCGCATACGTCGGAAATGATAGGAATTATAGAAGGACGGATGGATGGAGGACAGGAGCGAGTTCTCCCAAGTCCCACCTCTCAAGTTGGAACACCCGAGGATCAAAAGGTGTTGTAGAGCCGATAGAGGAGAGCCAAGCTGAAAGCTCGGGAGTTGTTACTGCAACGAAGGAAACAACAAGCGGTGCGGGAAAGACACAGGGTGCGACGACCTCTGGAGGCAGTGCTAAGGCGAGCGGTGATGGATGGTCTCCGCCGAAGGTCCGCTGCTACAACTGCGGAATACCCGGACACGTCGCGCGGGAATGCAGACGCCTTAAGCAGCGGGGACACATTGCTTTAGTGATGTTCGAGGACCAGAGGGCCGAGGGAGTGTGTCAAGGAACCGTAAGGATGGGGGTCGCAGACCCCATCCCCGTGAAGATGCTAAGAGACACCGGGGCTGATTTCACCCTGGTAAGTGAAACCCTGTTCCCCGAGGGTTATGAAAGTACCAGTGTGGGGGTGGCAAGTGTGACCACTGTGGGAGGCCCAGTGAGGATGCCCCTACACCAGGTAACTTTGGATTCCAACTATGGCTGCCAGACCCTAGTGGTGGGAGTCTGTACATCAATGCCCAAGATGGAGGCACAGGTCATCTTGGGGAATGACGCGTGTGGAGGATACGTCCTCCCGCATCTCGTGAAGGGCGAAGAGTGCCTAGAACAATACAAGGAGACAGGCGAAGAGTTGAACGCCTGTGGGGACGAGAAGGGAATCGCACCGGTGGCGATCCCAGTTTGTACTGTGACACCGAGACAACGCGAAGAGCCAGGAGGTTGTGGATCTGATGGGGCTGAGGAGACGACAGACAGCCTGGGAACAGATCACCTCTGCGTAGGACCCGGAGAACCAGTGGAGGGCGAAAGTAGCCCGAATGGTGAGTTGCAAGTGACCCTCACCAGTTCTCCAGGGGTAAACCGCACTCGTCTCGGAGAGTTACAGCAGGAGGAGTGCCCCGAATTGGTTAGTAAGGCCGAAGGAGGACGTGTGGGTCCTGAGAAGGCTTACTTTCCATTTATCTATATCATATATGCCATGCTATCCATGATGAAGGAACGATGGACACCAGGAGCGACCGTGGGAACGGTGAATAAATATGTCCAGAAGTTCAAAGAACGTCTCACTAGAGCGAAGGAACTGGCTGGGAAACACCTGAAGGAGGCGCAACGTAAGATGTCGGAGTGGTACGACAGGAGAGCTGCGCAGAGGGATGTCCAGGTCGGATCCCAAGTGATAGTTTTGTTTCCAGGTAAAGGTAAGGTGACCAAGTCGCGGTTCAAGGGACCGTGCCAAGTGCTGCGACGGTTGGGTCCAGTGTCGTACGAGATAGGGAAGCCGGACAGACCCGGAAAGAAACAGGTGTGTCACGTAGACCACCTAAAACCTTTCTTCACTGTGGAAGAAAGAGCTGCCAGGCAGGAAGGAACGATTACCCGAGAACCCCAGCGGAAGACGGTTCTGTGTGTACAGGGGGACCGAGAATTCCCGGAGGAGGAAGAAAAGTGGTCCTGGGCGGACGGGGCCCGTCTCACCGACACTGAGAGACTGACAAAGATCAAGATCGAGCACATCAAGGGGAAGGACGACGTAGTAGCGGATGCCCTATCCCGCATACACTAACCAGACATGACTCTTATTTTAAGGGGAGGGGTATGTGACGGAGTTCCCTCCCTTATAATTCTCCCACGCCTGCAGTAAGAGTCATGTCTACTTTTCCCAAGCATTCTCTACGTTGCAGGCTACAATTTGATATATGGGAGAGAGTGAAGTGTTCTCGGACAGCCGAGAAATTTGTGAGATAGTAATATTTTGGCCTGTGGTATAGGCCCTTTAGGGAGCCAAGATGGCGCTTGCCTTCCCTGATTTCCCGCTAAAACCGTGTGACGTCAGTGGCACCGGATTGGTCACCGACAGCAGTGTGGCACCGGGAGCCAATGAAAACCTCCCGTGGCGAAAGTGACGTCTCGAAGGAAGGGGTTCCGGCCCGCGAGCCGAGCTGGCGCCATCAGTCAGACACGACACGTCATAGAGGTCGGACGTGCGACGGTTGGTCCCTGTCAGTTGGACAGTTGTTTCCCTGCTCCCGTGGATTTACGCGTCACCTGAAGTCCGCCAGTACTCTGAGAAGTCTTCCCTAGTTCATGTGTTGAACCAGAAGAGGGAATTGACGGTTATTTGAGCAACAAGTGCTCCAGTCAGGTACTGTGCAAGAAGCAGTGAAGCCGTGCAGTGACGTATGTGACGTCTGTGGCAGTTCACTAGTTCGTGACAGCGTAGTGGCTGACAGAGCCACTGGGTAGCCGAGGAAGAGAGGACTATTTGGGAATCCGGACGACTGTAGCTGAGACGTAGGCGACAGCCGTTGTTGGGAGAAGACGACGGCCAGGAGACCGACTCCAACCCTTTCGAGAAGTCAAGAAGGAGGACGGACCTGTAGTGAGGAGGCACGGAGACGACGCGCTAAACGGTGGGACGACGAGAGGCTCTGGTAGGACACGACGACGTGCGTGTGGGGGCGTTCCCGACACGAGGACCAGGAGCTACATCTCGACTCTCATCGGAGGATAGGTTGAAGTAGGTGTTTCTAGTTCCCTCCCCATTCCCCTTTAGTTAGCTATATTATTCGGCTATATTATCTAGCCTGAGGATTTTATATGTCGTGAGCAAGTCTCACCCATGTCACGGTAAAGCACCAGTGTGCTAGACAGTACTATCAAGAGTACTTGTAATATTCATGTTGATTATTGGTGTGTACAGGCACCAGGAACAAGTGATAAATTTACTGTGTTGTGTATATCTTTCTATAGATTTTGATATGAACATATAGTGGTAAATTATATATAATATTATGCCAGTATTTGGAAGTTAGGCTGTGTGCCCACAAACTATTTATTTTCCATGTATTGATATTTGATGTATCTACATTATATATGCTATGTTCATGCAGTGATTAGTCATTTGTGAGTACAGTGAATTATTGCGTTATCGCCCACGAGAGAAAGTACTGAAAACTCCAGTGTTAATACTTTATAATATGTCATTGAATGAAGGGCAGTGAAATCCATTACAGTGAATCATTATAGCATTGATTGTAGAAACGACTGTTTGAGCCTGAGTATAGTGTAACTAAGTGATATGTGCTATTGTGCCAATATCGAGTGTGCCAGTTTGTAGTAATATTGGAGAACTTAAAGAAACAGCTGCGCGTGAATCTAGGAAACAAGCAAAAGCGATTCGCGCGCGGGGGCCAGGCGATCAGCTGTTCTTGACATTTGACAAGGAGGGGAGGTGTTGCCACCTAGTGATCGCATACTAACCGTGGGAATTACCGGCCGCGTCAGGATCAGTTGGTTTATTTGTTATTGTTTGGCCTTGTGACATCTTACATCCATTTTAAGTAAAATACAAAATTACCATTGTGTTTTTATCATCTCCTCCATTGATCTTGTGGCTACATTATACTGAAAGCATAGAGTGATAACAGTAAGTACCTGCCCGGATTCCTGATCTATTGAGTGTGACCTTGCCAAGGCTACCATTGACTCCACCAGTCCACTGAGGTGTTACTGGCCACCTAAAATACCAGTTGGTGACCTTGTGGTTAACCGTAGAGCCCGATTGTTGGGGAGGGCACACGACAGTCAAGTGAACGAGTCGTGTTCTCACTCTTTCTTAATAAGAGGCCATTAAGATTGACTGGGAGACTCTCCTGGCGTGCAGTGGCGCCGTGAGGATCGAGTGAAGACCCGCAGGGCTACGGTGAGTGACCTTGAGCATAACTATTGCTCACCCCAGACTTAGAGTAAGGATAAAGAGAGGTATAACCCCAACACAATGAACACTACAACAACGAACACTACAACCTCAAACACCACAACAACGAACACTACAACAACAAACACAACAACAACGAACACTACAACAATGAACACCACAACAACGAACACTTCAACAACGAACACTACAAATACAAACACCACAACAACGAACACTACAAAAACGAACACCACAACAACGAACACTACAACAATGAACACCACAACAACGAACACTTCAACAACGAACACTACAACAACGAACACTACAACAACGAACACCACAACAACGAACACCACAACAACTAACACCACAACAACGATCACCACAACCACGAACATCTCAACAACGAGCAATACAACAACGAACACAACAAAAACGAACACTACAACAACGAACACTACATCGACGAACACTACAACAAAGAACACTTCAATAACGAACACCACAAAAACAAACACTAAAACAACGAACACCACAACAACGAACATCTCAAGAACGAACAGCACAACAACGAACACAACAACAACGAACACCACACCAACGAACACTGCAACAACGAATACCACAACAATGAACACCACAACAACGAACACTACAAAAACGAACACTACAACAACGAACACTACAACAACGAACATTACAACAATGAACACTATAACAACGAACACTACAACAACGAACACTACAACAACGAACATTACAACAATGAACACTACAACAACGAACACTATAACAACGAACATTACAACAACGAACACTACAATAACTAACATTACAACAATGAACACTACAACAACGAACATTACAACAATGAACACTACAAGAACGAACACTAAAACAACGAACATTACAACTACGAACACCACAACAACGAACTTTACAACAACGAACACTACAACAACGAACACTACAACAACGAACATTACAACAACGAACACTACAACAACGTAGTGTATGTAGTGAACAGTACAAAAACGTAGTGTACGTAGTGAACTCTACAACAACATACACTACAACAACGAACACTACAACAACAAACACCACAACAACGAACACTACAACAACAAACACCAAAACAACGAACACTACAACAACGAACACTACAACAACGTACACTACCACAACGAACACCACAACAACGAACACTACAACAACGAACACTAAAACAACGAACACTACAACAATGAACATCTCAACAACGAACATCTCAACAACGAACACTACAACAATGAACACTACAACAACGAACACCACAACAACTAACATCTCAACAACGAACACTACAACAACGAACATCACAACAACGACCATCACAAAAACGAACATCTCAACAACGAACATCTCAACAACGAACACTACAACAACAAACACTAGAACAATGAGCACCACAACAACGAACACCACAATAATTAACACTACAACAACGAACACTAGAACAACGAACACCACAACAACGAACACCACAATAATGAACACTACAACAACGAAAATCAGAACAACGAACACTTCAACAACGAACACTACAACAACAAACACTACAACTACGAACATCTTAACAACAAACACCACAACAACGAACTTTACAACAACGAACATCTCAACAACGAACATCTCAACAACGAACCTCTCAACAACGAACACTACAACAACGAACACCACAACAACGAACATCACAACAACGAACACCACAACAACGAACATCTCAACAACGAACACTACAACTACGAATATCTCAACAACGAACATCTCAACTACGAACACTACAACAATGAACACTACAACAACGAGCACCACATCAACGAACATCTCAACAACGAACACTACAACAACGAACACTACAACAACGTACACTACCACAACGAACACCACAACAACGAACACTACAACAACGAACACTAAAACAACGAACACTACAACAATGAACATCTCAACAACGAACATCTCAACAACGAACACTACAACAATGAACACTACAACAACGAACACCACAACAACTAACATCTCAACAACGAACACTACAACAACGAACATCACAACAACGACCATCACAAAAACGAACATCTCAACAACGAACATCTCAACAACGAACACTACAACAACAAACACTAGAACAATGAGCACCACAACAACGAACACCACAATAATGAACACTACAACAACGAAAATCAGAACAACGAACACTTCAACAACGAACACTACAACAACAAACACTACAACTACGAACATCTTAACAACAAACACCACAACAACGAACTTTACAACAACGAACATCTCAACAACGAACATCTCAACAACGAACCTCTCAACAACGAACACTACAACAACGAACACCACAACAACGAACATCACAACAACGAACACCACAACAACGAACATCTCAACAACGAACACTACAACTACGAATATCTCAACAACGAACATCTCAACTACGAACACTACAACAATGAACACTACAACAACGAGCACCACATCAACGAACATCTCAACAACTGAACACTACAACAACGAACACCACAGCAACGAACATCACAAAACGAACATCACAACAACGAACATCTCAACAACTGAACACCACAATAATGAACACTACAACAACGAAAATCAGAACAACGAACACTACAACAACGAACACTACAACAACGAACACTACAACTACGAAACCATTAACAACAAACACCACAACAATGAACTTTATAACAACGAACACCACAACAACGAACAATACAACAACGAACACCACAACAACGAACTCCACAACAACGAACTTTACAACAACGGACACCTCAACATCGAACATTACCACAACGAAAATCACAAAAACGACCATTAACACAACGCACACCACAACAACGAACACTACAATAATTAACACTACAACAACGAACAATACAACATTGAACACTACAACAACGAACAAAACAACAACGAACACTTCAACAACGAACACTACAACAACGAACACTCTAACAACAAACACTACAACAATGAATACTACAACAACGAGCATTACAACAATGAACATTACAACAACGATTACTACAACAATGAACTATTGAACTTCAATACAATGAAGTATTGGTGTGACATTATCCAGCTGTTGGACCCTGCCTTTTTGGTGGTGATCCTGGACGGGTCCAGCCTCCCAGGCCAAACCTCAACACATCCAAGCTAACTAAATTTCCTCCATCTCTGATATTCATCTAACCCCATGATTCTTTACACAGATTAAACCATCTTTTATAGACCTTAGTCGTGTTGCTTGGTGCTTTTCCTGATAGTTTCCTCTGCCCAATAGATATTTCCAGAGGAAAGATGAGTAAGATTATTATTGTTGTGGTGTTAGTGGTGGGGATGATGGGAAGATATGCCCAGTGGCAAATGGCGGGGGAATCTTAGAGCAGGAACCAACTGCTCCAGCTGCGGCAGTAGGTGAAGGACTACCAAGAGGACAACACTGGCGTAGGAGGCCAGGCGCGGCAGGTGGCTGTCGATCTCAACCTGCTTCCACCTCTGCCCACTTGTGACCCCTCACTCCTACAGGATCAACGGCTAGACTCCCTCCTGGACCACCTGCCTCTAGTGGGCACACACCGGCGGCAACAACACACACGCATGCAGGTGGAGGGACTCAAGGCCTTCCTGCTGCAGGTGGGAGAGGAGCCCAAGACCCAGCCTCCCGAAGGATGGTTCAGCTGGAAAATAGCAGTGATTTTCGTCTTCGTCCTTCTCTATCTCTTCCTTAACAGTGGGTCAGGCGTACACTCTACGCCCACTCTAGTAGGGAGTACTACTTCCACGGAGCTAAATCTCTCTCCCACAAAGCCTGATCACACACCCTCACATACTGTGTAAACCCAAAAACAGACCGGTACAACACCCAAAACAACAACAACAACAACAACAACAACACCCACAACTACAACATCAACAGGAGCAACAACAACAACATCAGCAACAAAAACATCAACAACAACAACATCAACACCCAAGTCAACAACAACAACATCAATACCCAAGTCAACAACAACAACAACATCAGCACCCAAGTCAACAACAACAACAACATCAACACCCAAGTCAACAACAACAACAACAACATCAACACCCAAGTCAACAACAAACACAAGGACAAACAAAGGCTAAAACCAAACGATTAGGTCGTGGATAACCTGCCCCAGAAAGTTTTAGGGTGCAATTATTGGCCTTAAAGGAAAAAGAATCTAAGATCTTGAGGTCCAATTCAACGTATTTATCTCGCTCAATTGGTGTGAAGGGAGAGCAGAGATCTATGGGTATGATGCGGCAAACATCGAGAGGTGCGAAGACGCCCTCCTCCAGATAATGAAGAGCGGCGCAAAATGAGACTAGGCCTACCTCCGACAACGGGAGTGGTAGTCCCGTTGTTGACAGCGGGAGTGGTAGTCCCGTTTTTGACAGTGGGAGTGGTAGCGACGCTACGTGTCCTGTTGTTGGCAACGGGAGTGGTGTGTGTGTGTGTGTACACCTTGTTGTACTTGCGGGGGTTGAACTCTGGCACTTTGGTCCCGCCTCTTAACTGTCAATCAACTGGTGTACAGATTCCTAAGCCTACTGGGCTCTATCATATCTACATTTGAAACTGTGTATAGAGTCAGCCTCCACCACAGTCACTGTCTAATGCATTCCACCTGTTAACTACTCTGACACTGAAATAGTTCTTTCTAACGTCCCTGTGGCTCATTTGGGTACTCGATCTCCACCTGTGTCCCCTTGTTCGCGTACCACCCGTTTTAAACTTTTTATCCTTAACTACCCTACCAATTCCTCACAGAATTTTGTAGGTAGTGACCATGTCTTCCCATACTCTTCTGTCTTCCAGTGTCGTGAGGTGCATTTTACGCAGCCTTTCCTCGTAACTAATGCCTCTTAGTTTTGGGACTAGTCTAGTGGCATACCACTTAACTTTTTCAACCTTCGTCTTGTGCTTGACAAGGCTCTATGCTGGGGCCGTATACTCCAGTCTTACATATGCCGTATACAAGATTCTGAATGATTCCTTACACAGGTTCCTGAAGGTTGTTCTGATGTTAGCCAGCCACGCATGTGCCGCAGATGTAACTCTTTTTATGTGGGCTTCAGAAGACAGTTTTGGTGTGATATTAACTATATCATTCTCTCTGTGCGTTTCAGGAAGTACTTCATCTCATATTCTGTATCTGGTGTCTGGCCTCCTGTTTCCACCGCCTTGTTTGTGAACTTATCGATTTGTACTCACGTATTTGTGCCTGCAGGATCGAGCATTGACTCTTGAATCCCGCCTTTCGAGCCGGTTTCCTACAGCAATGACTCCGGTCCTATTTCTCTGTCATATCTAGTTTTAAAATTATGAATAGAATTTGCTTCCACAAAATGCTCCTTAAGATCATTCCATTTTTCCACTACTCTCACACTAAAAGAAAACTTCCTAACATCTCTGTGACTCATCTGAGTTTCCAGCTTCCACCCATGTCCCCCCTCGTTCTATTACTATTTTCTGTGGACATTTCGTCTATTTCTACTCTGTCAATTCCCTTCAGAATTTTATTTATTAATATCATATCCCCCTTCCTTCTTTTTTCTAGTGTCGTAAGGCTCAGTTCCTTCAGGCGCTCTTCATACCCCATCCCTCGTAACGCAGGAATAAGTCTCGTTGCAAACTTCTGAACCTTTTCCCGTTTCCTTATGTGTTTCTTCTGGTGGGTACTCCATGATGGCGACATACTCTAAGACTGACTTCACGTCGGCAGTGTAAAGCGCCCTAAATGCCTCCTTAATTAGGTTTCTGAATGATGTTCTTTCTTTTGCCAGAGTAGAGTACACTGCTGTCGATATCCTATTTATATGTACCTCAGGAGTTAGGTTAGGTGTTACGTCCACACCCTGGTCCCTTTCTCGAGTCGTCACAGGTAGGCAGTTCTCCTTCAATGTATACTGTCCCTTTTGGTCTCCTATCACCTTATCCCATTTTCATAACTTTACATTTGCTCGTATTGAACTCCAGTTGCCATTTCTCTGACTATCTCTGCTACCTGTTCAAGTCCTCTTGGAGGATCCTACAATCCTCATCTGTCACAACTCTTGTCATCAACTTTGGGTCATCCGCGAACATCAACATGTAGGATTCTACTCCTGAAAACATGTCATTAATGTATATTAAAAATAGAATTGGTCCCAGCACCGATCCTTGAGGTTCGCTTCTTCCAACCGTTGGAACTACTCCGTCAGTCGATTTGTGTTGTTTCCAGCTATCGGCGTACACCACTATATCGTCTATGTACACGGCGCAGCCTTCCATCCGTCTTAGCACTTCGTTCATCATCCTCTGAAAACAATTTCCGCTGTTCTTCATACCAAACGGAAGCACTTTGCACTGGTACAATCCGTCTGGAGTAGCAAACGCTGACATCTTTCTCGCACTCGGAGACAAAGGGATTTGATAATATCCTTTCAGCAGATCGACCTTGGTGACAAACCTTGCGTTTCCCACTTGGTCGATGCAATCACTTATTTGGGGCATCGGGTGAGAATCCGACACGGTTATGGAATTCACTTTGCAATAGTCGGTGCAAAAACGATATGATCCGTCACTCTTCTTGACCAGCACATAGGGCGAGCTCCACTCACTGTTGCTGGGCTCAGCGAGATCATTCGCTAGCAGATATTCCACCTCCTGTCGCATAATCTTCCTCTTCTCAGGACTCACCCGATAAGCAATCTGCTTCATTAGCTTTCATTTGCACACATCCACCTTGTGCACCACACTCATGTGCCGTCGGGGCACATCTGTAAAGAGTGACTTGTTCCTTCTTATCAGGGTCACTAGATCTCTCCTTTTCCCTTTATCCAGATGAAGCAGCCTCTCTTCTTGATGTATCAAACTTTCCGTATTTGACAGGCGCGTACCATCGGCACGGGTCCACTTTCCTTCCTCTGCTGGCAACACTTGGCTCATCTCCATACACAGAACCAATTTCCCTTCTTGCGACTGTGTTTCACACCGTCACTCTCGCACTCTCTTGCTCCTCTGGGAAGTATGGCTTCAAACGGTTGATATGACATACCTGTGTCTTGCGGGGGCGATTCGACTTGCTGATCTCATAACTTACAGGACCCACACGCCGAATAACCGAGTATGGACCACCAATGCGTGATTCCGTGACTCTACCTCTCCCAGGTAGCAACATCATCACTCTGGCTTCTGCCTCGAACTCCCTTGAGACAGCCTTCTTGTCGTACCAGATCGGCATCTTCTCTTGCACTGTCTTCAGGCGTTCAGCAGCCAATTCCTTTGCCGTTTCCAATCGTTCATGGAATCTCTGCACATACTCTTCCACTGTCCCTAACGTCTTCTCCACCGTCAACTGCTCCTTCAGCATCAATAACGGGCTCCTTACTTCGTGCTCAAACACCAGTTGGAATGGAGAGAATCCCAGAGACTCAACTATAGCATCTTTGATTGCAAACAGGGCTGGATATACAGCCTCATCCCATTCTGCTCCCTGTTCTGCAAAATACACTCTCAAGATGGTCTTCAGAGTGGAGTGAAACCTCTCAATCGCTCCCTGCGATTGCGGTCTATAAGGTGACGATCGTAGTTGGGCTCTTCCTCAGCTCGCAATAGCCTGCCTAAACCACCTCGCCTGGAAAACCCTTCCACAGTCGGAACGGATCTCCTTGGGCTCACCTACCCAAGCAAGGAACCGCTGAAGGTGTCCCATGACGCATCTCGATGTCACCTTCCGCACTGGGATCGCCTCTGGAAATCTCGTTGAAGCACACATGATGGTCAATAAGTAATTATTTCCCTTTCTTGTCCTAAGGCAAGGGTCCCACAACGTCGATTATTAGGCGTTCAAACGCCTAATAATCAAACACCATAAGGAACTGGAACCAAAGGCGCTTTCGGGATGGCAGGGACGTTCTTCCCCGCCCTCTGGCACGGTAAACACGTCTTGCAAATTCGTCTTACATCCGCGTCCATGCCCGGCTAATAAAAATGTTCCCAAAGCCTGGTTAAGGTCTTGGTTACTCCCAAGTGACCCGCGGGATCCACTGAGTGTGCAAGCTTCAGTACCGAGTTTCTGTACCGCGCCGACGCCACCACCTGATGCCTCACTCTCAGCATACTATCACCCACTTATTCCCTTACCAGTCTCCACTGCCTCATTAGCACTCCCTTCTCCACGAAGAAGTGAGTCGGTGACTCGGGTCCGGCCAGACCTCCTTCCGCCTCCCGTACCAACTCGGGAAACTCTTCCTTTTGCAGCTCACCTAGACGGGTACGGTCAATACCTAGAGGACTGGTGAGAGTAACTTGGACACTCCTATCCAACCCTTCCTCACCTGTCGCTTGTCTTCTGGCCTCCTCTCAGAACAAATGATCGAGCCCCAGATCACCCAGCATGTTCTCTTCGGCGTGACTGGATCCGCTCACATCATCTTCCCTGACGTCTCGTCCCGACGTCACCGCGCATACCGGAAATGCCACTCTCGCAATTTCCGTTTCGCCGCTGCTGGCGCCCGTCCTGCTGCTCTGTCGATAGGGCATCTATACACTCCTCATCCTTAATCAAATTGGAGAGAACACATCCCCCACAGAAGTCATTCCCTAGGATCGCCTGAGCTTCCATCCTGGGCAGTAAAGCACAGACCCCTACCACGAGAGTCTGACAACCATAGTCTGAATTAAGAGTCGCCTTATGAAGGGGCATCCTCACTTGTCTCCCCAACGTCCTTATCAGGGCCTCCCCTGTACTGGAACTTCTGTAGTCCTCGAGGAATAGGAATTCACTAACAATGGTGAAGTCGGATCCCGTGTCCCTCAGCATCCTCGCTGGAACAGGCTCAGCTCCTCTTATCTTCACCGTCCCCTCACACACAAAGGGGTGAATCCTCTTCTCCCTCATCACCGGCATATCACCTGAGTTATTATTGGCTTCTTCGCTTCCTATCCTCGCGAAAGCCACGTTCCCACCGTGCCTGGGGCGACCGCACTCCCTTGCAAAGTGTCCTCATCCCACACAGTTGTAACACCGACCGCCTCTCCTGGGCGACCCTCTACCAGTCACCCTGGTAGCACCAACGGTAGAGATTCCCTGGTTCCTCCTAGGACTCCCCGTTGTCCGTTCCCGGGCAGCAGCACTCGCTCCCGAGCTAGGTCCACTGCTCACAGTTTGGGGCTTCCTCCCCGCATCCCTTGAGCTCTTGAACCGGGTTACTTCATCGGGCACACTACTCTTGAGAGAGTCCCCACCCGTCCTCGCTCCTCCTGAACTCCTAAAGTTCCCTCCCGACCTGGGGTAAGGCGAGTGTCTTTGAGGCCCCTCCATCCTGAGATGTAGTGCCTCCTCCAGCATGTTGGCTCGGTCTGCTGCAGCCTTCAGGTCCTTAATACCTGCTTCTCTCACCCTTACGCTCAACTCAGGATGGAGCACTGACATAAAATTCTCCATCACTATCAGTCGTTTGATCTCATCCACCGACTCTGCTTCCTCTGCCTTCAACCATCGTAGGAATTTCCGTTCCATATCCCTGGCGGTCTCGGCGTAAGACTTTCCCGACGCTCTCGTACAGTCTCTGAACAGCTTCCGGTACATCTCCGGAGTCATCCGGAACGAGTGGAGCACCGCATTCTTAATTCCGTCGTAACTAGCACACTCCTCTAGGTCCAGCATGATGTAAGCTTCCCGGGCCTCACCGGTAAACCTGCCCCGGACCAGAGCAGCCCAATCATCTTCCGGCCACTCCTTCTGAGTCACTATCCGTTCGAAGTGTTCGAAGAACGCCTCAGCTTCTTGAGGTTCGAACGTAGGTAAGTCACGTTCCATTATCTTGAGGTCATCCCACTGTGCAGGTAGTGAGTTACCACAATGTTGCCACCATTCCGGCTCCGATACTGGTCGGATGGCCTAGGGTACACTTTTATATAAGTCTGTGCTGTTTTACCACTCTCCAGACGATAAGAGCTTCTATAGAAAACGTGATGTTCCCTTGGTGGTACTATGATAACCTTCGTGTATGCTTATAGAGAATATTATATTGGAGGCACACCTAAACACGATGATAAAATGTGTGAATTTACTGACACAAATTACATGATCACACATACAATCAGTCAATACAGTAAATGAAAAAAATGAAAATAATAAATCAGGAGATCGACAGCAACTCTTCTTTCACGACCTCCAACACCTCCTTCAACTGGGCAGATTAGAAAGGAGTCACACACTCTCTCACATAAGGGCCTCTTCGTCCAAGTTGGCACCTCCTCTGTTGGGATTGAGTACTACAAATGTTGGAGGTAGCATGTTTGGAGCAGATGCTCTTTTGTTTATGATCTTGTTAATAATATTTCATGTACCTGATAATGTTTTTGTTGTTGTTACTGGCGGAGAATAATACGATGTGGACGAAAATTGTTTGTCTGACCAAAACCATAACAGTGGCGACGAGAATTAAACATCGCTGGCAGAGAGCCTGGGTACGAGACGTGGCGTGAGGATCAAGACAGTACAGGGTACGTCGTGTGGACGAGTGGACGCTTCGCATATAACAGTGGAGTGTGCTAAACCGTGGCCATGGCTACCATGTCAATCGAGCCGTTAAACACTGCCAAGATCTCGTTGGACCTGTGGCTCAGCCTGCTGGAAGCAAACTTTCAGTACCGGGAGATTAAGGAGGACACCACCAAGAAAGCGGTACTCTTAGTTTCACTGGGTTCTGAAGCATATAGTGTTCTCGTAAATTTGTGTGCACCTGAGCTACCGCACACGAGGACCTATGTAGACTTGATTGCTTTGCTTAAACGTCAGTATGTGGTGAAACCATCATATCACAGGAGTTTGATGGATTTCCAGAAGAGGACGAAAAAGCAGCAGGAATCCGTACAGGATTTATTTGCGGAATTGAAGGCTTTGGCTAACCACTGCAACTTTGGAGCACAGTTGGACGGCAGGGTTAGGGACCAGTTGTTCATGGCAGTGGAAAAGGAGAATTATTTCCCTAACCTGGTGGCAGAAAATTTGGATCTACAATCGATGACTTCATGGACAGTGCTCGAGAAGATATTGAATCTGGAAAGGGCTTTTGGAAGTAAGACTTCTACTCAGGAAATTATGGTCGTACAGAGCCAGACCAGATGTACACACTGTGGATACAAGCACATAAGTAGCAAGTGCAAGTTTCGTGCATATATATGCAACTTTTGTAACAAGGAGGGACACTTGCAGAGAGTGTGTAGGGAATATCTGAACAGGAACAACAAGGCCTGGGAGAGGAGACGACCAGGGAATGCAGGAAGAAGAGGTAGTGGTACTGTGGTTAAGGCAGTGGAGGAAGGTAACCTGTCTGAAGAAGCTGCAGGTGAGGAAAACCGACTATATTCGTTGAAAGAAAAGGTATGTTCAGTGAAGTCACAAGTGGTGAATTTTGTAATTAATGGGAAGTTAGTTCCCTTGGAACTGGACACTGGTGCTGCAGTGTCAACATTGTCTAGAGATTGGGCAGATACCTTGCAATTGAATGTAAAACCAGGTAAAAAATCTTTAAGTGCTTATGATAATGTACCGATTAAGGTCTATGGCAAGGTGTCGGCAAAACTAGGTTATAATGGAAAAGAAATTGTCCAGGATTTTTATGTAGTGGATTCACATAATCCTAGCCTATGTGGTAAGGATCTCATGGAAAAAGTGGGAATTTTCTTGGCGGGCCTAGATGAATTGTCGATAGTTAAAACAATTAAAAGTGCCGAACAAATGTTAGACAAATATTCAGTGGAGGCAGATAAGCCAATTAATAGCATTGTGGCAAAAATTCACCTGAAAAGTGGGGCTTCACCAAAATTTTTCAAGGCAAGAACAGTGCCGTTTCATTACAAGCAATTGGTAAGAATCAGCCCTGGCAAAGCATGTGGCAGAAGGCATCTTAGAGCCAATTACACATAGTGAGTGGGCAGCCCCAATTGTACCAGTGTTGAAGGCAGATCGGAAATCCTTGAGAATCTGTGCAGACTTCAAAGAACTGAACAACCGCATACACTGTGAGAAGTACCCTTTACCTACGATAGATGAGTTGTTGTCAGTGGTCTGCAAGGGAGCAATTTTTTCTAAGATTGACCTGAAAGATGCTTACTTGTAAATTCCTGTAGAGGAGGAGAGCTGAAATTGTTAGTGATTAATACCAACAAGGGGTTATTTAAGTATAAAAGACTTCCTTTTGGACTCTCCTCGTCTCCAGCAATTTTTCAGAGATTCATGTCCCAGTTGTTAGTTAACATTGAAGGTGTGGCTAGTTTTTTAGATGACATTATTGTATGTGGGGAGAATGAGGAAGTGCATGATGCTAGATTAGAACAAATTTTAAATCTTTTGCAAAAGCACAATGTGAAGATTAATAAGGGAAAAACAACGTTGAAGACCAAGGCCATTGAATATCTGGGGTACCATATTTCAGGTAAGGGCTTTACTCCTTCTCACAAAAATGTAGCTGCTATAATAGATGCCCCAGCCTCAACATCAGTTGGGAAAGTACAGTCTTTTGTTGGGATGGTTACACATTTTTGTAAGTTCGTGAAGAACTTTTCAACAAAATTAGCACCCTTGCATGAATTGCTGAAAAAAGGGGCTAGATTTAAGTGGGCAGCAAGAGAGGAAAATGCATTCAGGAATATTAAGCAGGAATTGATCAATTCTCCAGTGCTCACTAATTTTACAGGTAGACTCCCATTAAAACTGGAGGTAGATGCTTCCCCAGTAGGAGTGGGTTGTGTATTATTACAGGAAGTAGATGGTCAGGATAAAGTAGTATATTTTGCTAGCAAGAAATTATCTCCTGCGGAACAGAATTATTCTCAGTTAGATAAAGAAGCCTTAGCTTTGGTATATGCTGTAAAAATACTGAGGTATTTTCTGCTGGGAGGAAATTTCTTGCTAGAACAGATCATAAACCCCTGCTAGGATTGTTTGGCAGAGGTAAGCAGATTCCAGTTAATGCCAATGCTAGAATTCAAAGATGGGCATTACTACTCTCTCAGTTTGAGTATGATTTAGAGTTTAAGCCAGGCAAGGATAATGTAGTAGCTGATGCATTAAATAGATTACCTGTCGACAGAAGAATTAAATTCCAGTGGAGTATGTTAACCTGGTAGAATCTATGTCTTTTGAGGATATTTCATTCCAGACTATTAGGAAGGCAACTGGTAGAGATCCTAAATTAAGTCTGTTGTTGAAAAATGTCATATATGGTTGGAATGATAATTTGTTATTGTCAGCGTATGCTGCAGTAAAGGCTGACCTTAGTATTCACCAGGATGTACTCTTGTATAGGAATAGAGTGGTGGTGCCAGGGGAACTGAGATGTAAGATTTTGGAACAGCTGCATGTAGGCTATAATGGCATAAATGCTATGAAAGCAGAAGCTAGAAGTTGGGTTTGGTGGCCAAAAATAGACCAGGATATTGCTGAGGTAACAAAAAATTGTCATATTTGCTTTAAGAATTATCAGAAACCCCAGGCCCCAGTACTTTCTTGGCCATGCACTGGAAAACCCTGGTCTAGACTTCATGTAGATTATGTGGGACCTATGGATAATAAATATTACCTAGTGGTGGTGGATTCATACACCAAATTTTTGGATGTGCATGTGTGTAATTCCACCACATCATCTGTAACTTGTGAATTACTAAGGAAAACATTTTGTAATTTTGGATTGCCAGACATAATTGTCTCAGACAATGCTCCTTATTTTGTTTCTGTGGAAATGGAGGATTTTTTTCGGAAAAATGGTATTAAACATGTAACACCTGCCCCCTGTAATCCTTCTTCAAATAGTCTAGCAGAGAGAGCAGTGAGATCCTTGAAAGAATGGTTAAAGCAGTTACGGAAGGTACTATTAATACAAGGCTTTGTAGATTTTTATATAATCAAAGGAAAATGTTCATTCTACTACTGGTAAATCTCCTTCTGAATTACTGTTTAATAGACACTTTAAAACGCACATGGAAGCAGTAAAGACAGATCCCAATAAAGAGAAATCGGTAACTAGCTTGGCCAGTCAGTTGGCTCAGGGAGAGGAATTGTTGTTTAATGAGGGGGATGCACTATATGCAAGGAATTTTGGAAGTGGAAAGCCAGGGTGGAAGGGAAAATTAGGGAGGTCCTGGGCCGCAGGAACTTCACTGTGCAAGTGCAGAGTTTTAGGAACATTAATTGGAAAAGGCATGCCGATCAGCTCATGCCAAGGTTCCCAGGAAATTTTGAAGACCCTTCAGGTGGGGGTGGGGCAACTAGTGATATCCATCCTAATAATGAAGGGATAGCAGCACCTGCAGGAGACAGGAAGGCAGAGCAAGGGGCAGTAGAGGGTAATGGGGATACAGTTAACCCTATAGACTCTACAAGGAGTAATTCAGAAGAATGTTTCCCAGAAGTAACAGGTCAGGACTCCCAGTTGAGAAAATCAGGAAGAGTCATACGACCGCCTGATACACAACCTGTAGGGATGTAGTTTATTTAAAAGGGGAGGAATGTTGGGATTGAGTACTACAGATGTTGGAGGTAGCATGTTTGGAGCATATGCTCTTTTGTTTATGATCATGTTAATAATATTTCATGTACCTGATAATGTTTTTGTTGTTACTGGCGGAGAATAAAACGATATGGACGAAGATTGTTTGTCTGACCAAAACCATAACATCCTCCTCAATTGCCCCATCGTCCAAACACACTGTCCTCTTCAACAGTCCTGGACACAAGCTGTCCTGCAGCCTATCCTACTACTGGTGTATCAACATTATGCAATAAAACACATATAGGAACATAATGGCCCATCTAGCCTAATCAAACAAGGGGTAATGGGAGGGAAATTGATCTACCTTTACATTCCTGGCTCTCGACGCCTGTCCCTCGATGGTGTGAGGTTCCCACGCTTCCTGAGTCGCTTCTTGACGATCCAGGAAAATTCCACAAGTCCTCAGGTGTCATGAAGCCTTCGCGTCATCGCCAAACTATTCACAGAATTTCAGATATCCCAATCCTGGTTCACCATTGGGCACTGAGCACATCACTGCATGCACTCACTCATCCCTTCCACAAGGCGTTGCTCCTTGCCCTAGGAACGGTGTCGTCCCTCCAAAGTCCTTAGTGAACGTGACTCAGTCACAGCTAGGCCTGCTCGCCACACCCTCCAGACCCTCGTCGTCGCCGACCAATTTTCCAAGTTTGGCACTCCTCTGCTCGATGGACTTGGCTTCTTGTTGCTTCCCAGAAGCGCAGGGTCTCCAATAACGATGGTGGGCTGCAATGGCTAGCTCTAATCCACTGAGTAAGGCTTGTAGAGCCTCAAATCCTTCAGAGCTGACCGAGAAACGTCCTCTCCCCTTCGTAGTCAGACCAGTTCTGACGTTGGCGCCGCCCGGGGCACTCGGTGACGTCACGGTGGGCTCTGATTGGTCGCCCGTGGCCTAAGTCGGCCAATCCGCAATCGGCTAGCGTCCTTTACAAAACGGCATATCTGCAGGTAGGGGTACTCTTTCATTTATATCAGAGCGCCATTTTCCCCTTACCTACAACTTATAATGTAAATTTCTCCCTTATCTGTCGCCACATATACCAACAGACTCCCTGTATCTCAGAGAATCAGTAGAGAAAGCTGATATGACTCTTAAAGCAGCAAATGGAAGAAATAGGAGAGGGCACCGTAACATTACCCATGCTAGGGCCTTTCCGCTAACTCCCGCCTGCCTATCAAGTTTGAATAGCAGTCTCCTGTGCGGAACTGTATCAAAGGCTTTTTGAGTCCAGAAATATGCAGTCGGCTCAACGTTCTGTGTTGCCTTATCCTCATTATTTTATCATAGAATTCCGTAAGGTTTGTTAGGCAGATTTCCCCTTCCCGAACCCATGTTGATGTTTGTTTACAAACCTAATTTTCTCTAGGTGTGCAATCAGTCTTATCCTAATTATTCTTTCAAATATTTTACAGGGGATGCTTGTCAGTGATACAGGTCTATAGTTAAGTTCATCCTTCTTATCCCCTTTCTTGAAAATCCGTACGACATTTGCCCTCTTCGGGCAATTGGACAATTCTCCCGTCATAAGTGACTCATTAAAGATCATTGCCAGAGGCACACTCAGGACCTGCGCTACCTCTTTAAGTATCCACGGTGATACTTTGTCTTGTTGCAGCCTTTAGTTGCATCCAGTGTTGTCAAGTGTTTCATCACCTCCTCTGCTGTCACCTCAATATCTGATAGTCTTTCATCTAGGGTAATCTCTTCTAACAATGGGAGCTGTTCAGGCTCGGTTGTGAACACTCCATGGAAACTGGCATTCAGTGCCACGCAGATTCCCTTGTCACTTTCTGTTGAAATCTCTCTTCAATCACTCTGTTGAGAGATTTCAGAGTGAGTTTGAAAGAGATTGAGAGTGACTAAAATCTAAAGTAACTCTCATTTTTCCTTAGTCTTGTCTCTTGGTCGTTCACCGACATTTTTCTTCTTATATGGCTATGTAGTAATTAACTTAGGTTCCTTTTTCGCTTTGATCGCAATATCTTTCTCACAATTTCTTTCTGATACTCTTCTTGTGTTTATGTAATCATTCCTAGTTTTGTTGCATCTGATCATGTTGTCCTCTGTCCATTGTCTTCTGTACTTCCTACACTGCTTCCTGTTCTCAGTTTTGCTTCCTGACACTGTCTATTAAACCATGGGTTTAATAGACATACATAAGAGATACTTTCTCCTACCGTTTTCCTTTACTGTTGGTATAAATATCTTTTCGGACTCTTTGCATTTCCGTATGACAAGGTCCATCTTGGACTGTTTTTCCTCTAATTTTTTCCTCGATGTTGGGAAGTAAGCTTACTCTCTATTAATTGATTGATATTTAATTAAGAGATTTATTTAAATTAATCGAAGGGCCACCCTATTTTGACTGAAAAGGGAAACAAATAAAGTTAAATGATAAGGACTGAAATACCAGTGCCTATGGATATGAAACTATTAAAGATTATTCTTTAAACGTTAATGGGCTGTATAATATTAATGTTTGAGAATATACTTTCCGTCCTTCACAAAATTGGGGGTTAATACCAGAAGTAATCTACTCCCAGTACGCTTCATCGAGGCTGGTTCTTCCTCGAATACAAATTAGTAATTCTACTAAATACTATTAAGAAACATTAGATGAATTGATTAATGGTAAAAAGATTATATGTTGATAAATCAAGCAATTATTCTCATTTGACTTTTATGAGGCTAACATATTACGTTAGATATCTCAAATCAAATAAACTGAATCTCTTCGACTGATCTATAATTTTCTCAATTAAAGAAATAATAGAAAGGATTTCAGCTGCTTAGCTGTAATAGTGAACGGAGAGGTAGAGGGGCAATGGCGTCGTCTGCTACTTGCGGCAACACATGAGTTCAAGCTTTGCGTGGGAACATGATGTCCACGACCGCTTACAACACAAGCTGAAATTTCAACTATATATACTAATTGGTTACACCTACTATATAATATCCTCACTATGCCATAAAAGGAATAAATTTAATTCCTTATGGACGTACTCATTGTTTGGGGAGGTCGCGTAGCATAACGATGGACAGTAAAATGATATACCTAGAGATCTCACGATATAACAAATATTAGAGCACTTAACCTTCTGGTTGTCCACCGAAGCAATTCCAGATTGCTACTGAAGCAATTGCACGCTCCTAGGCCGATTAAATGCAAGGGTCCTAAAGTAGTATTGATGGAAATCGACTCTCCCGGGACGCACGATGTGATTGTTGGCGTCTCTAGCGAAGCAGCATGGCGAATAATGGCGGCGTCTCTCCGCCCTCCCTCAACTCGTCTCTCGCATTCACAACAGAAAGTTACTAATCACGGATAATTCTTTTCCGTGTAATTACTGATGTAATGCGTTAATGAGAACCGGGTTGCAATTATAGGGAATTAAATAGTATCATATTCTCGTTAAACGGTGTTAATCGAGAAATGGAGAGAAATTTTATTTCCTCCATAGCATTCGTATGTAACAGATGAAACTGCTACTTGATAATAATTTCAGTTAATAACTCTCGGTTTTGGATTATTGGGAGGTATATTATCCGTAGTTAATTATTGTACAGAATACTGATAATTTTGGAGAACCACATTCAATTCTCTAACCTATTGGTAATAAATATGTTTAAATGTACATTATCTGACGCAATCCTGCCTCTCGATGTCGTGATAATATTAGCAATAGGCTCAGATAAAGAAATATTAATTTAGGTTAACACTACTGTTATTGAAATTAATAACTACTGTAATTAGTATATAATAATGATGTATTATAATACAATGGTAGTGTGTTAGTGTTGGAAATTTCCAACACTCCCACTGCACTTCTCCCAGATAGTCCCTTATCCTCCTGTAGTCAACTCTCCTTTCCCAGATCTCTTGTCCCATGATCACAAGTTTGAGTTCATCATGTAGTCAAAGATTAGGACACAATGGTCACTGACCTCCTAGAGGTATTTCATGTTCCAAATTCTCGATGTTTTCTACGTTCTGGGTGAAAATCAGGTCTAATAGGCTCGGTGTATCCTCTCCTCTTTTCCTTGTGTATTCCTTCACATGTTGTGTTAGAAAATTCCTGTCTATAACATCTACTAACTTTGCTCCCCACGTTTCGTCCCCGCCATTGGGATTCCTTGATTCCCAATTTACCTCTTCGTGATTTAGGTCCCCAATGATCAGCAGTTTCGCTCTCATTCTGTGAGCTAATGTCGCTGCCTTCTGTAGTTCAACTATACATGCTTTGTTGTTGTTGTCATACTCCTTGCTGGGTCTTCAACTGATGTGTGAGGGAAAGTAGGTTACCAAGATCACTATCTTTCTCTCATCTGCTGTCAGAATTCCATGTATGAAGCTTGTGCTTTCATTGGTACTCCGATTTTCCAGGTCTTCAAACTTCCATTTCCACTTTATTAGTAGTGCCACTTCCCCTCCCTGTCTCTGTGTCCTTTCTTTTAAAATCACATGGTAGTCCTCTGGAGAGATTTCATCTGAGATCGTGACATTTATTTTAGTTTCCACTATTGCATCTAGGTCAGGATCTGCCTCACTAACTCTTTCTTTTACCACTTTTGCTTTATTAGATACCTCATCAGCATTGGTGTACCAATCCTTGAGACTCTTCTTGGAAACTCTGGTACCAGAGTTCACCTTTTCTCTGGGAGTATGGTGGAATCTGGGGGGTGGGGGGTTTCTTGGGGCGAATGAGATCTAGGGGAAAGTGCCTGGGGGGGGCGAATGTGGTCTGGGCATCTAGGAAGGTAGGT